>NW_006922178.1:1331569-1339798 GCF_000298275.1 Orycteropus afer afer
TTAATAACAAAAACGCTGTGGAGCACAATGGCCTGATCCAGTTGTACATAAGGTCTACGTGAGTTGGGAGCCAACTTGATGGCAGTTAACAATAATAACAAACCAAAAAGTGGCTTCTTTCCCCAAAATATATGAAGTGTATCCTGTGAATCTTTTAAATGATAATATTTTATCCCCTTTATGTAATCAAACAGGTATTTCTTTTCTCCTCGGCTCCTGAGTCCAAAATATGCCTTCTTGTTATGAGATACTATGCCCTGATTATGATACATATATAATCTATGAAATTTTGTAAGGAATTTCCAAGGGAAAACTCTATCCTCACCCTTGAGATTTCAGTCTCACAATCCTGTACTCAATTGTCCAATACGTATATCATCCAAACCATCAATGTGGGACACATATATGATTTTTAATTTTCTCCTAGACACATAAAAAAAGAAAGAAGTAAGATTAATTTTAATAATACATTTCATTTAACCTGCTATGTCCCAAATACAGGAGCTCTGGTGGTACAGTGTTTAAAGCATTAGGCTGTGAAGCAAAAGGTCAGCAATTCAAACCTCTCCCTGCCCCACCACACACACACAATCTGAGGGAGAAAGATGAGGCTTTCTTAAGTCTGCTTCCCTTAGGATTTACAGTCTTGGAAACTCTATGAATAGTTCTACTCTGTCCTTTAAGGTTGCTATGAATTTGAATCAATTTAGTGGCAGTGGTTTTGGATCCCAGATATTATCATTATAACATATTATCACTATTAAAAACATTATTAATGAGAAATTTTTCTTTTTCTTCAGAGGAAGTTATTGAAATCCAGTGTGTATTTTATACTGACAGCAGGCACATCACATCTCATTTTAGATTAGTTACTTTTCAAGTGTTCCACAGCCACAAGGGCCTAGTGGCTACTGTCTCAGACAGCACAGTTCTACATTCTAGTTGGCATCTCAGATTTTTCTTTATACAGACAGAGAGGCTAAGTACTAAACAGCACCATGACCAGACCATATATATGGCAGTAGAACACTACCCACATAAGATGCCCAGTGAACAAAACCATAATCTCTACAACAATTGGCTGAGAACTTTCAGGACTTGGCCAATGATTTCCAGTTTCCCTATTCCCACCAACCTTCCAACTCAGAACCAACCAGAAAAAGTCAACAGTGCACCCTCAACAAGTCACTAAAGATGCCTGTTTCTAATTAGCTGCCTCCCACTTCTGCATGCCAACAACCTCTTATCAGGGTATAGAGAAAGCCCTACTTTTTTTCACTGTAAAGCTTCCCTAATCCTTGACTGCCTGTGAGTCTCTGCCAAATGCAAATGCAGCTACTCCATTTGCTCTGAACAAAAAGCGTCTGTTTGGTGTTACTTAGGTGGTCTATCTTTATTTCTACAAGACATACCATTACTTTCAGTTACAGTAAATATTTTCCATATATTTGAAAACCCAAATATGAGAGTTTGCTAGTGATGCAGTGGGTAAGGCATTTGGCTGCTAACTAGAAAGTTAGTGGTTCAAACCTACCAGCTGCTCCACTGGAGGAAGATCAGGCAATCTACTTCCATAAAGACTTACATAAACACTGTGGGGGTCACTATGAGTTGAAATAGACTCAGTGGCAGTGGGTTTGGTTTGGATGGAGGTGAGGAGGAATGGAGGATGGTGTAGGGAGCATAGTAGCCACGTTTTCCTGGAAGCACACACATTGAGGCCTTTTTTCCCTTTATTACTTCCAAGTTGTTGTTAGCTGCCATGGAGTTGGCTGAACTCATAGTGACCCCATGTACAAGAGAATATAAGGCTACTTGGTCTTTGTATATCTGACTGCGGTGATGCATACAAAAAAGAAAAAGAAAAAAACCTCACTGCCATTGAGTTGATTCCGACTCATAGCGACCCCCTTTGGGTTTTTGAGGCAGTAAATCTTTAAGGAAGTAGAGTGCCCAGTCTTCCTTACCCAGAGTGGCTGGTGGGTTTGAACCTCCAAAATCTTCTGGTTAGCAGTCAAATGCCTTGGGCACTATACCACCAAGCTCCTTGTGATCCATAGGGTTTTCACTAACTGATTATTGGAAGTAGATCACCAGACATTTCTTCCTACTCCATTTTAGTCTGGATGCTTCACTGAAACCTGTTCAGCATCATAATAACATGCAAGCCTCCATGGACAGATGAGTAGTGGGTACATATGAGATGAATTGACAGGGAATTGAACCTGGGTGTCCTGAACGGAAGGCGAGAGTTCTATCACTGCACTAATAATACCCTCTTATTTCTAGATAGTGACAGACAACTGTGTACTGAGATTTAAGGCAGAATGTGACATGATGTTGGTAAGGACTCCAGGAAAGACCCTTCCTCATCTGTGCTCAGAGCGTGCACTCTCCAACATGGACAGAGAAACAGCACTTGATATTCTTGCTTTTTTTTTTTCACAATACATTTCCCACTCAATAGCCTGTGCTTGTGGAGACATTTTAAAGCTTTCTGATAATCCTGGCTGGTGGTTAGATTTTTAGAAGCAGGAAAAGATGACTGCCCAAATGTGGGATTAGCACATCATTTTTTTTTGCTCAAGCTAAAGCAGCGAGAAAGCCCAAAGGAAAATCAGATCCTTTCTGTGGCTACACAGACAGCAGAGGAAGAAGTATAAATGTGACCAAGAAAATCCAGAAAATGTTTGCAAACCCAGCAGTGTGAATGTTATTTTTAAGACTCTAATTAAAGGAAAATTTAGCCAAGGCAAATAGAAAAGGAAGTTTTTCAGAGTGACAGAAAAATGTGTTCATTTCTTACTAAAGATATTTGAAGAACCTCTACCGGAGAGTGACTCCCTGCTTAGCATTCTGACCCATTAAAACTGGTTGAAAATGAAAGTGAAGTGTCCAAAATGAAAACCTCTGAGTTTTCAACTTGCCTTTAAATGAGAAGATTTGATTTCAGGAAAAAAGAAAATAAACTCTATGTTCCTAGCTAGTCCAAGGAAATCATTAAGCTTTCTAGAAAAAACACGTATCATTATTCACAAAGGAGTTTTGAAGTGAAAGTCCAGGAGGGCCCTTTTTCTATATTTACCACATTATAGCCACACCTGGACACCAGTAACCTTGGGGACTTGAAGGGATGAATCTAAAACCCCATCCCCAAAGTTAATCACTTCCCACTCTTGCAGGAACTAGTTATCAGGCAAGCTTCCATCCAATCATTTTCAAAATTTTATATGAAATGTACTCTTTTTATATGGAATGAACTATTTCTCAGACACTTTTCTTAAAAAATCTTGCTCTTACTATTGTCCTTCTCTGAGATATTGCATGGCAAAAATGTCATCCCTGACCTCCAAAAGATTTACAATGCAAATATTATCCAAAGAGGAAAATTAAATCACCTCACCACCAAAACAAGTCTTACTTCATCAATCACTAATTGAGAAACTTAGCTAAATATTAATATAAATGTCATATCTCTGACAGACAGGATGCAAAGCAGCAGTTTTGATCTGGTCATAACTTACATCATCTGTGAGCCTTGATGTCTGCTATCTTACCCGTGCAGCAAGGGTCTTATCTAGGATGTGAATTTCATTGGAAAGCTGGCTATCTTGAAAAAGAGAGGAGGGATGAGCAAGAAAAACTAGACTCAGAGGACTAGCAGCATTTTCATTTGTGAACAGTTCAGATTAACTCATAAACAACAAGAATATTTCATGATAGGGTGATGGCACTCAATCAGCTGTCTACATTTCTCATTCTATGGAGGTGGATTGCCTGGCCAGGGTGACCTCTTACCATGTTGTTGTTGTGTGCCATTAAAGACAGAGTAGAACTGCCCTGTAGGATTTCCTAGGCTATAATCTTTATGGGAAGAAGCTCTGCTGGCATAATGGGTAAGGCATTTGGCTGCTAACCAGAAGTTCAGCAGTTCAAACCCACCAAATGCTCCACAGGAGGAAGAGAAGACAATCTACTTCCATAAAGATTTACTGCCTTAGAAACCCAATGGGATTGCTGTGAGTTGGAATTGACTCCATGGCAATAGGTTTGGTTTGATTTTTCAATCTTTATGGGAAGGGCCTTAGTGACAAAGGGGTTAAGTTTTTAGCTCCTAATAGAACAGTCAGTAGTTCAAACCCAATAGCTGCTCCATGGGAAAAATATGCAGCAGTCTTCTTCTCTAAAGATTCACTGGTTTGGAAACCTTACCGAGCACTTCTATTGTCCTATAGGGTCGCTATGAGTTGGAGTCAACTTGACGGCAGTAGGATTGGTTTTGATTGGAGTCATTATGGGAAAAGATCACCAGGTCTTTTCTCCCTTGGAGCTGGTGGATGGGTTCAAACCACTGATCTTTCAGTTCACAGACAAGCATGTAACCATTGTTCCACTAGGGCTACTCCTTCTTGGCATACCAACCAACCAACACACTGCCATTGAACCAATTCCAACTCATAGTGACCGCCATTGGGTTTCCCAGGCAGCAAATCTTTACAGAAGTAGATTGAGCCATCTTCCTTCCATGAAGTGGCTGGTGGGTTTAAATTTCCAACCTTTTGGTTAGCAGGCAAATGCCTTAGGCACTGCCACCACCAGAGCTTCTTGCCATAGTGGTATGGATATCCAGGCTGGTTCTAGGACATGGCACTTCTCATGATACAGTAACATACACTTCTATCCATTAGGGTACAAAAAAGAAATTTATGGATGACAACTCTCTTCCTTTTCTTTTTAGACTTTCAATATCTGTTGATATTTATTGAAATAGAAACACTATCACTAAGAAATAAAGATAAAGATAACAAAAGAAAATCTTTCTGCCTCCAAATACACTCACAATGGAGGAGACATTAACTGTGCCCTGGTTTGTATGGAGCAGTCATTAGGAGATATGGGCGACTTCCCCACCCTTACCTCACCTTCTTCTCCCCTCTGACCAGAACTGTCCTCAGAAGATTGAAAGAAATCAAATCCTTTCTCTTCTATTCTGACCCTTGCTACAAATGAGCACTCCTTCTTATGACCCTACACACCAGGGCTGGGTCAGTTCTCACAAGTAAAGGGCACAGTCCTCTAGACTGCCAACTCTGCCTGAGACTTCAGAGGCCATCCCCAAGCTTCGGGTCTTCATGGCACCCTCACTTCTGATCTGCTGGCCACAAATTCAAGAGTTGGGTTTACTGCTTCAAGATGCCAGCAGTGAACTTGGAAGTCCCAAGGGTCCCCTTCACTTCTGACCTCCTGGCTCCTGCTACTCTTTCAGGTTTCACAATTCACTAGAACTCATAGAACTCAGGAAAATTCTATTCTTAAGGTTATTGTTCGATTATATATATATATATATATATATATATATATATATATATATATAAAGTTACAAATGAAGAAATGCAGAGGGTGAGGTCTGGGAGGGTCTCCTCCCACTAAAGTTCTCTGATAACATTTCTATCTTCCTTATGAGATTACAGTAACCTAACAATACTTTGATATTGCTTATAAGCTGCAATTTTTCTAAGTTATTTATGTAACAACTCACTTCATACATAAGAAACCTTTGTAATAAGCACTCTGGCTATCCATTCTTACAGGTGAGGAGACTGAGGCACAGGGAGGTTAAATAATTTGTCCAAGATTTCTTGGTTAGTATCTGGCCACCAGGCTTCAAACACAGCAGCTTGGCCTGAGACTGAGCTCTTACCCACCTACAATATTGCCCCTTGAGGCCCACACTTCCGTGTACTTTATCTCTTTATCCTTTTCTCCTACTATGAAGCCTAGAATGTAAGAACATTGGATAAATGATGTTGAAACAGGCATGATGTCCAAAGCAGAGACATTTGTCATGTGGCATAGATGCTCTGCTGACATGGTTCTTGAGGACTACTAACTGCTGTATTCTTCTTCTAACCTCAATCTGTACTCCTCTTTCTTGCCAATTGAATCCTTCCTGGAATTATCAATAAAGCAAAAAGATAACAGCACTGTAATCATATCTCTACCAACTAATCTGTCCCTCATCCTCTCACTTCTATCCCACTCTCTGTTTCTAAATGAAATGTGAAACTTCTTAGCATTAAAGGATGAAAAATACTGACCAGTTACCCATGCTATATTATATAGCAAACATGGCTGACTGAGAAGAGTCTTCCTTGTGTAGTTAGCTTTAACTTTTGCTCAGCCATAATCTTCAGGAATGTTCATTGGTTAAAGAAGTAATTATGATCATAGTGTAATACTATTTCTGGACTATTCCCAACCCAGTGGAATAAATCAGTTCCTTTATCTTCTTAATATTCTTACCTCATCTAGGAAACAAAAATGTTTCCTATCCTCCTTAGTATGTTTATTTTGGAAACCAGTAGAAACAAAAGAAAAAAGAAAATGCCTTCTATATGTTTCTGGAATATGATCAAGTGCTAATGGTTTCAATTTGGGGGAAGGCAATAATCCAATTCCTGGAGTGGATATTCAGAGAGCATAGAGACCAAGAATTTTCTCCTAATTGGGAGATTATTATGAAATGAAGAGGAGCCTTTGGCTGCAACACAGGTCCAACAAGCGAATCTTGATTGTCCCCACTGAGTTTGGTGCTGAAGATTCAACAATTAATAAGACAGGTCCCTAATTTCAAAGACCTCATAATCCATCAGAGGGGACAGACTTTATTTCTCAGTGTGTTATTTCCTGTAATAGAACTCCACACATGTTCCATGATTTAACACATGCCAGACCAGCTACAAAATTTACAGGATCCAGTGCAAAATGAAACGTGGGGTCCCTTGCTCTTAAATTAAGAATTTCAAAATGCATCAAACCAAGTAAGGGGTTTTGGGGTCACATATGGCATAGTGCCTAAGGCATTTGACTGCTAACCAGAAGGCTAGTGGTTCAAACCCACCAGTCACTCCTTGGAAGGAAGGCTGGGCAATCTACTTCCATAGAGATACCACCTCAGAAACCCAAGAAGGGGTCGTTATGAGTAAAATCGACTCAATGGCCGTGAGTTTTTTTTTTTTTTTTAATACCCATGAAATGGACCTGGAACACATGGAAGAAGGAATGGGAGGACAGAGTGTGGGGCACTGATATGTCTTCAAAAAGAGGTGAGTAGGATGAGTAGGGACAGATGGGGGATGAGGGAAGGGCATTCTGGGCAAGAAAAGAGAGTTAGAAAGATAAGAAGGCAGAGTATGTGAGAGAAGACAGTTTGTCTGTTTAAAGGATAATAAACTGTGTAGACAAAGTATGGAGTCTTGGACTGAGGGGTGTTGGCAGATATAGCTGTAAAAGAAGGTTAAGGCTAGGTTTAATGAAATAAAACTAGAAAGGGACAAGGCAAAACAGAGCTTTAATTATCACTTATTGCCTGTGAACTCTTAGATGAGTGAGAACATCTCTGACTTTTAGTTGGTTCATCTGAAATTGGAGAGTTCTCATCTTGGCTCAGCCACTAACTGATTTTAAGCAAGTACTTTTCCATCTCTGAGCCTCAGCTTTTCCTTATGTAAAATGAGAGGCTACAGCTTCAAGCCTCTTCAAACTGAGCTCTGAGGAAGTGTTTCAGAAGATATGAAGGAGACAGGTGAGAGTCCAGTAGGCTTCAGCTCTTCTTGCTACCACACACTTCAAAGAGAGCAGCTTCATTTATATATATATATATATATATATATATATACACACACATGTATATATATATATATGAATGTGCATATGTTTTATATATAATATATAAGAATACATAATTTCCTTAGGATAATCAGTCATGAGAGAGCAGAAGGGGAGTATTTTCACTGGGAGATAGCTCAGGGGGGCAGGAACATATAGGAAAGAAGGACACAGGGAAGAGTTAACTACAGGGAGGAAGTGGGAAGAGAGCTACTACGTTGTGAGGATTACAATCAGTGTCATAAAGCCAAATGTGTATGAACTGCTGTATGGAAAATGAATTTGTTCTGTAAATTCACCAAAATCACATAATTATTTTTAAATAGAATACATAGATATATACACACATATATATATGTTATATATCAAATACATGCTATGTTGTTGTTTTTGTTATGTACCATCAAGTTGGACCCGAGTCACAGCAACCCCTCCTTGCGTTTCTGAGGCAGTATCACTATGGAAGGAGATTGCCCCATCTTCCTTCCGAGGAGTGGCTGGTGGGTTTGAACCGCCAGCCTTCTGGTTAGCAGTCAAGTGCCTTAGGCACTATACTACCAG
>NW_006922178.1:1339898-1360639 GCF_000298275.1 Orycteropus afer afer
TACTGCCTCGGAAACCCAAGGAGGGGTTGCTATGAGTCGGGGCCGACTCGACGGCACTTAACAACAACAATAACAACATATATATATATATAGTATGTTGTTGTTGTTATGTGCCGTCAAGTCGGATCCAACACATAGCGATCCCTCCTTGGGTTTCCGAGGCTGTATTGCTACCAAAATAGATTGCCCAAACTTCCTTCAGAGGAGTGGCTGGTGAATTTGTACCTCCAGCCTTCTGATTAGCAGTCAATTGCCTTGGGCACTACACTACCAGAGTATACGTATTATTTATTCAACAAAGTGCCACAGCTTCCATATCTGTAAAAACGGGGATATTCGTAATACCTAACTTGTACGAATCCAAGTAGTAGAATGAATTGTAGACAGCTTCAGTTGAAGTTTTGCCAACTTTCAACATGTCAACAAGAAAAGGACATCATGTTTGGCAAAGTAGGGGGCCAAAGAAAATTAGGGAAATTCTGAATGAGATGGATTGATATGATAACTGCAGTAATAGACTCAAACATACCAATAGTCATGAAGATGGCACAGGACTTGGCAATGTTTCATTCTGTCATATTTAAGGTCACCATAAGTCAGAGCCAACTTGATGGCAACTAACAACAACAGCAACTCATATAAATATAGATGTATAAAATATATGTGATATACTTAAAAAAAAAAAAAAAAGGACTGGGGCCCGAATCAGTATTGCTAAATCTTAGCTGTTGCTTTTTAGTTATGAGAGTCTAAGTACCAAAGGATAAAAATATGGGTCTTTTGTTCATTGCTGTCTGCCTAGCACCTAGAATAGTGAGTAGCCCTTGTTGTTGTTATTGTTATGTGCCGTGGAGCCGGACACAACTCATAGTGACACCTTGGGTTTCCGAGGCAGCATCACTATGGAAGTAAATTGCCCAACCTTCCTTCTGAGGAGTGGCTTGTAGGTTTGAACTGCCAGCCTTCTAGTTAGCAGTCCAGTGCCTTAGGCACTACACTACCAGAGCTTGTTGTTGTTGTTGTTGTGTGCCGTCGAGTTGGCCCCGACTCATAGCGACCCCTCCTTGGGTTTCCGAGGCAGTATCACTACGGAAGTAGGATTGCCCAACCTTCCTTCCGAGGAGTGGCTGGTGGGTTTGAACTGCCAGTTTTCTGGTTAGCAGTCAAGTACTTTAGCCGCTATGCTACCAGAGCTTAGTGGGTGCTTACCGTATGTACTGACTGCATGAGGGGACAAGGTGTTCTATTCACTAGTTACTAGGCTAATGTTTGGGATACAAAGATAAACAAAGCAAATATGGGCCCAGCTCTTATGGGTATTTATATAAACACCCAATTAAGGCTCAATTGGCATTTGTGCTAAGTGCTTTATTATGATTACACATACTATTTAGTTTGAAGAAATCATTTCCTCTCTGTTAAAAGTCCAAAACTTTTACAGTGAATGATCTCATCTGCCTGTCAAAGTAAAGAATTACCAGATTTTCTAACATGTAGGAAGCCAGGCAGAGAAATGTGGGAATGGGAAAAGTCTTAGTAGGTAGCAGGGATTAACCTAGGTTAGACTTTGGGCAACTGGAAATAGAGAGTAAGAATGAATTTGTTTTAGGGAAATGACTTCTGTATTAGGCTGCTATAGTTAGTTGCTGTCAAGTCGGACCTGACTCATGGTGACCCCATGCACAGTGGAACAAAATTCTCCCCAGTTATCCTCATGATGGGTTGTGGATTGGACTGCTATGATCCATAGGGTTTTCACTAACAAATTTTTCAGAAGTAGATCTCCAAGCCTTTCTTCCTAGTTAATCTGGAAGCAGCCTTAAAGTAACATACAAATATCCACTGACAGATTGTGGCTGTTCATGATGTGCATTGGCTGGGACTCAAACCTGGGTCCTCTGCATGGAAGGCAGAATTCTACCTCTGAACCACTGAGGGCGTGTTCCATGTATTCCTGCCCTGGGCATCATGGGAAGTGAAAAAGACAGAAGAGATTGGCTCTATCCTCAAGGAATTTACCATATATTGGAAAAGATGAGAGCAAGACATATTGATAAAATAACAGGGGGATCTTTCCTCTACCCATCACTCCTATAAGCAAAAATATCCCCAAGAGAGCAATGTGAATGGATTGGGCTTGCCCTGAGGTGGTTTAAAAAAAGATAAATTTGGAGCAGAAGAGATTCCATAATGGCTGAAAATTGGATTGGAGCATTTGGTTAAATTTAAAGAGCTGCTTTTTGAGGCCAATGACACGAACAGATACCAGCAGGAGGTAGATAGGTTAACAGAGTTCACATCAGAAAGTCAGCACTCCAGGTGACTGGCTGAGTCAGCAAACATGCCTAGGAACACTTCCTGTTACTCATATGGCTGAGTATTATCAGGGTAACAGCATTACTTTGAACCTAGGAGGTCTAATCATACAATGATATCTGTTTGTCAATATTGATGATGCAGTAATAGTTTAAACCTATATAATGTCAAAGGCAAATAAAACCAAGACTCCCAGGGCAATCTTAAATCATCCACACTCTTCATACATGTTCATTTTCCTTCTAAGTGGATTGCTTGTATCACAGGGTGTGCAGTATATAAGAGTTTTCTTAGAATTCATTTAAATTGTACTTAATAGGAAATGTCACACAACAGCCTTTCTTCAAATGAGGATTTTATTCCATGGCACCCAGCCTGTGTCATTAAACCCAAAATTAAAGAATACACAACAATTAACATTTTTCATTCTTACTGGATCTATTTAACAGTTGGGTTGGGGGAGGGAGAATATGTTAGCTTCTCAGGGAACAATTTGAGTAATGTTATCATTCTAGCAATTTGGAATTCTTACCTTCTTTAAACCATGTAATTGTGTACTAAACAAGGTGGATTAAAATGATTTTTTCATTCACATTTTTCCCAATGCAGAGACAGTGATGAAAATCAGATAGGGGAGATTTATGTCTGTCGAGTTGGCAGTGGTTTCATATTTATGTGGGCTATGAGATTGAATTCCAATTGGAGCCTCCCCATCCAGGTCTGCATTATTTGTTATCTAAATAACTACGTGTGAGCAAGTCAGATGTGGATAAGATGATTTCATTATCATTGTGTGTGTTAGCTCTGATTTATGAGGTTCTAGCTTCATCGATACTAGCTTTTTCAAAACTACTCTTTTTGGTTTTGTGTATCTGCTGTGGTTGGGCAAGAGATTCTGTTCTTATTAACTTCTCAACTAGTGACAGGAGAGGAAAAATTTAATAAAAGGAACCAAGGAAACACATTTTGTGTATGCTCTTTGTTAACAGACAAGTCCATTCTTGATAAGGAACTAAGGGAATAATGTACAAAGAATTCATAGAAGCAGCAGTTTATTGTGTCTATAACATATAAGCCTCAAACGCCAAACCACAAAATTGGGGAATAGTTATGTTTCCATTTTTCTCTCTGGGATCTGTTATCAACTTATTACTAACAATCTTACCTTCAGGTTAGCAAGTAGGGAAAAACTATCTGATGTAGACTTATTTTGTCACTGAGCTTCATAAATTCCATTTGACCTTGACTTTGGGCACATCTGCTAATAGTCATGCCATCAGTTTGTTCTTGTTTGCAAGTGTCAAACTGATTTGGGGTATTTTAATCAAGGAAAAGGATTTTCCTGAAAAAGCACAGCAAACACAAAAATCTTAAAACAGGAACCGTCTGGCAAAGACACCTCTACCTCTCCTGTGGAACCCCACTGCTGCTGATCACCCACAGTTGCCGTGAGAATCCTACCCCTGCATTTTCTAGGAACTCAAAGTCCTAGGTAGCAGGGTCCAGCTGGCAGGTCTTGTGACTGTCTTGCTAAGAAGTTCTATTTAGGTTTAGGTTCCATAATGGAGGAGAGGACACTAATCTAATGACATGATAGGAATGAGGTATTAGCTCCCAAATGGGAAGAGGATTGTACACTGAAGAATCCACAATGACAAAGGTCTGCTATAATGACCTCTTTACTCACTTTACTTAAAAATAAGAGATTAAATACATACTGTTCCTTTTTTAAAACCATAAAATTGAACATGTCTGTGTTCTTGATATCTGTTATGCTTTACTATAGTAAATCTTAAGGACTTATTTTATACTCAATGGGAAGATAAAAATAGAGGACATGTTCATCTTTAACAGAATATCGAGAACCTGTCAGATCTATAAGTAATTTAGTAGTCTTACTTCTCAGGCTAATTCTAAACTCCTTGAAGACCATATGCTTTTCAAAATGTACTACTGTCTCCTGATTAGCCAACAAATCTAGTGTGATTGGCTTCCTGAAAGTCATTATCAGCCCTCTTCTCCATTGCAAATCCCCATACAAAGACTGGAAATACAAATACAGGTACTTCCCAACTTACAACAGGACTCTGTTCCAAAGACTCTGTCATAAGTCAGGTCTGACAAAATTTGAATACTTCTTTTGCTTCTTTTTTACTTTTCATTATTATTGCCTTTTATTCTGAGTAACAAGGAGCTCTGATGGCACAGTGGTTAAGTGCTTGGCTGCTAAGTGAAAGGTCAGCAGTTTGAACCCACTCTGCTGCTGCTCCAGGGGAGATAGATTTACAGCCTGCTTCCATAAAGATTACAGACTTGGAAATCCTATTGAGCAGTTCTACTCTGTCCTAAAAGGTGGTTATGAGTTGGAATCAACTCAATGGCAATGAGTTATTATTAGTATCTTTATAAATCTGACCTTTATTCGTCTTTGGGGTTGACATGGGAATGATAACATCAGCAAATTAGGCACTTCAACATTGTATGTAAGTGCATGTTACTAACAATAAAATGAAAAAAAATGTAAATGTTTGTAAGGGTGGTTTGTCATAACTTCACAAATCAAATACATTGTAACTCTAGGACTACATGTACTCAAATTTTAAGCCTTTCTTACAGGAAGGAGCTTATGTGTAACTGATCACCCACAGGTGGTGGTGAGTTTTAGTTCATCATGCATATACAGAATTCAACAAGAGAAGCTTCCAGAATTTTTTCTTCCTGAAGTACAGATGTAGTTTAAGCAATGCTTCTCACTTGCTCTTACTTTCTACCCTGAATCTAGTTGTGATATCTAGAACTGAAATAAAAAGGCCTGTCATAAGGGAAATGCCAAAAGAACGGAAAAATATTGACCTGACATGTCAATTCTGACATGGTCAGATCTATAGAAACCTAATGCCAGACAAAGACTTTTTGCTATATAGTAAAATAAACCCTTCTTTTTCTTTGGGTGCAAAGTAAGTCAGGTTTGTTGTGACTTACAGCTGAAAGAATTCCTAAGTAATATGATGATTTCAACAATTCACATCCATTGATAACTGGACTTTTTAAATAGTCATGCTGCTACCATTTATTGAACTTCAACTTGGAGTAGCACCATGAGATATGAGTTATAAATTTAATCTCAAGGAGAAAAATAATATAGACAAGTGTATGCATAATTAATACAATGTGGTAAACAGAAGTAAGTGCTAAAATGAAGTTATATTCATTGATCTGTGAGGAAATGGACTCCAAGGAGCTCTGGTGGTGCAGTGGGCAAAGTATTTGGCTGCTAACCAGAAGGTCAACAGTAGAAAGTAAGTGCTAAAATGAGGTTATATTCACTGATCTGTGAGGAAACAGATTAGGCTGTAATAATTTTTGTCAAGTCTATTAGGACTAAATCTAGTAGAATGGAATAATCTAGTAAAAGAGAAAAACTAATCTAGTAAAAGAACAGAACCAGAATATTTGGTGTTTTGCAATCAATTATATTATAATAATTTATTACTTATAATGAATAGTGGGAATTTATTATATAGGAGGTTTTGGATAATTATCCTGTTTTGACTATAAAAATTGGTGTAAGGTGGGTACGCATAAGCAGATGGGGAAAATTGAACCCAAAAGAGTCCATATCATGGTTGCTCAACATGGCACTGTTGACATTTGGGCCTGGTAATTCTTTGTGTGGAGGACTGTCCTGTACAACAACGTTTAGCAGCATCCCGGCCCTTTACCTACTAGATGCCTGTAGCATGTCCCTCCAGTTGTGACAACCAAAAATGTTCTCAGACATAACCAAATTACCCTGTGGTGTGTGTGTACAAAACTGTTCCCTCTGGGAATCACTGGTCTAGATGACTTGTACAATGCCACTTAGAAAGTGTGAGAAAATGAAAACTAAGACCAAGACCCAGCTACCTGATTTCTTATTCTGTGCTTTCTTCTTTGGAAAATTTGGACCAAGCGATAGGATTAGCCAATTACTAAAACCATTTTAATTCATATGTAGAGCTTCCCAGAGCTAATTCAAAACACACTTTACAGATGAAAAATCAAATCAACAAGTATTAAACCCAACACATGAAAAGTATTTTATGAGGCGCTCTGAGGGAAACTGTAATATGTCTCCTATTTCATGCCCCCATTTTTCATAATCTCTCTAAGTAGGTCAACTATCCTAGACTCTGAGGTCAAAACCATTCCCAATAGGAGAAATTTAATCTAGTCTTTATTGATGTTATTGTCTAGTTCATGGATTGGCAAACTTTTTTTTTTTTTTTTTTTTTAATAAAGGGCCAGATAGTACATATTTTTTGCTTTGTGAGACATATGGTCTCTGTCACAGCAACTGAATTCTGCTGTTGTAGTTGGAAGGCAGCTGGAGATAATATGTAAATGAACAATGGAAATTTGTTCCAATAAAACTTTATTTACAAAAACAGGCCATAGATTGGATTTCTTGTAATTTGGTAACCCTGCTCTAGTTCAGTGAACTGCATTCTTTATTTTTTTGCCACATCTTTCTTTTCTATCCATGCTAGCATCCAAATTGTAGCCCATAAACTCACAGATACAGAAATACAACAAACTAACTTTGGTTTTAAGTCAGCTTTTTCATGGGTGGTAAAAACAAAATCTCAGTCAATTTATATTAATCTCAGCTTTTTCATAGTGCATTCAGAATTATCTTACTGATTTTTCTGTCAGTTCAGTATTTGTCTCTCTTTCCCAGGGTGTGCCTGTGTTTTAGAAAGTTCTTAAAGTGATATACATTACTGGGAACTAGTAACTGGCCCCTTGCTTTCATCTGCCTACTAGCATTAACATCCCATTTGGTTTCTGGTTGCTGATCCACACTGCATTCTGCTGTCTATCTGTTGGCCCTCGTAGACTACTGCTTTCTGGACTGCATCCACAGTTCTCTGTGTTGCATGGTGAAAATTCTGAGGATCTTCACATCAAGCTGAGGACACAAGAATTTGGTGAAACTACTTTATGCTTAAGTCTTTCTAGTCATTTCAACCCCACAGTGTTGCACAGGGCCTATATCCAAGGTTAGCTGTTTCTTCAAAGTTCAGTTCAGAAGCAAGGCATAGATCGTCACCTACCATCAGATTTCCCAGACTTCCCTGGGACTCTAAAGTCCCTAGTCCCTGGATGCAGACTGGTTGGGATCAGAAGAGACACAGCACATTCTCATGGACATTCTTGTGTCTAAAATATTCTTTCCTCTGGTACTTTCAATCACCTTATATGCATGCAAAAGCTAGACAATGAATAAGAATGACCAAAGAATTGATGCCTTTGAATTACGGTGTTGGTGATGAATATTTAATATACTATGGAGCTCTGGCAGCATAGTGGCTAAAGCACTTGACTGCTAACCAGAAAGCTGGTGGTTCAAACCCACCAGCCACTCCTTGGAAGGAAGGTTGGGCAATCCTACTTCAGTAGTGATACTGCCTCGGAAACCCAAGGAGGGGTTGCTATGAGTCGGGGCCGACTCGATGGCACATAACAACCACAACAACAACAATGGACTTCCAGAAGAACAAACAAATCCATCTTGGAAGAAGTATTGCCAGAATATTCCTTAGAAGTGAAGATGACAAGACATTGTCTCATGTACTTTGGGCATGTTATCAGAGGCACCAATCTCTGGAGAAAGACAGTATAGTTGGTAGAGGGTCAGTGAAAAAGAGGAAGACCCTCAGTGAGATGGATTGACACAGTGGTTGCAACAATGGGCTCAAACAGCAAGAATTGTGAGGATGGTGCAGGACCAGGCAGGGCTTTTTCATGTTGTACATAGGGTCACTATGAGTCAGAACAGACTTGATGGCACCTCACAACAACAGAGAAATTTAATGTTGTTGGGGAGATACAAGGGGGACAGAAGTTGGAAAAGACTGAATCTTGCGAACTTTCTCTCTGATCCTTGTGCTTAAACTTTATGCCCTTTATCCTTTATGACCATGGGTTTTGAAACTCAAACTCCAGACTTTTAAAATTTATACCTCTTTCTCTTATACCATTGTTTCCGCTACGATATCCAGAGGTTTATTTTGATGTTTAAAAGCTGAGCATATGCTCATTTATTCTATTGTCATTTTCTTATGTAACATATCAGGAAAGAGCCCCAGAGAGGAAAAGCATATTAATTAATATACATCTTGCTGTACCAGTTATACCTGATGTACCTTATTCCTTATTCTCCTTGCTCAACTTCTACCTTGAAAGTTTTTCTGGAACCCTAGTTCTGTGTCCTGAACTACCTCCTCCTGCTGCTACTCAGACAATCTTGATACTCCTCCCTTCCTCAGAGGAGCTGTGGTCCCACTGTTAAATAATTTTCCAAGATATGGGAAAATGTGAGTTGTGAGAAAGAAGCTTCTGCCCTTGAAGAAATTATGGATATTACAGATTCTGAAACTTCCCTCCAACTCAAATTTTCTTTTTTACTTATGAACCTGGACATCCTCAAGACTCCTGGATAAAAAGGGAAATGTTTAGTATGTCAATTCTCTACCTTGTAAGCATTGAGAAGAAGCCCTGGTGGTGCAGTGGTTAAGCATTCAGTTTCTAATCAAAAGGTTTGGCAGTTTGAACCCATCCAGGGGCTCCACAGGAGTAACTTCTCAGTATCTGCTCCTGTAAAGATCACAGCTAGGAAACCCTATGAGGTCCTTCTACTTTATCTTATAGGGTCACTATGAGTCAAAATTGAGTTGACAGCACCCAATAACAACAACACATTGTGATGTTTCTGAAGCAATAACGTGAGGATAGGTAAGAAATGAAAACTAACCAAGCTTAGTGCCTTTATGTGCAACCGAATATGGTTTCATTATAGATGTTTGTCACTGCACACTAGAAAGACTGCCTACCATTCCATGCATTTTTCCTTTATTCATTTACTTGTCCAATAACTACTGAGCACTTCCTATGTGCCAAACACCAATTTAGGTACTGAAAATAGATACAATAGGAAACAAATGAAACAAAATTCACCACCTTCATGGAACATATAATCTAATGGTGGAAAATAATTGCTTACATTTATATGATGATTGTTATGTGTGCGACATTGATTTAACTCACACAATAGCCAAAGAAGATAGTTACTTTTATTATCATCCACATTTTTATGATAATGTTTATTCATTTTCCCAAGATTTTATAGCTAGAAAGAAGTAGAGCCAGAATTTGAACCCAGGTAGACTACTTCCAGAGTCCATACTCTTGATCACTCTGGTATAACACTTCTGGCATATGGTGCAACAGTTAAGCTTTTGGCTATTAACCAAAGTGTTGAAGGTTTGAACCCACCTCTGGTGGTATTGTGCCTAAGGCATTTGACTGCTGCACCAGCTGCTCCTTGGAAGGAAGATGGGGCAATTTACTTCCATAGAGGTACAGCCTTAGAAACCCAAGGAGAGGTCGCTATGAGTTGAATTAACTCGAGGGCCATGAATTGTTGTTCTTGTTAGTGCCTCCATGGGTGAAAGACCTGGCAATTTGCTTCCATAAAGATTACAGCGTGGGAAACCCTGTGGGGCGGTTCTATTCTGTCACATGGAGTACTATTATTTGAATTAATTCAATGGCACCCAATCCAGAAAGGAGATTATAGAATATTTTAGAAAGCACTTATTTCTGTTTTTGAAAATTAAATTAAAAAAAGGAGGTAGATTATGCTGGGGGAGATTGTAATTGTATATATTTCAGTTAGGGAAGACTTAACTAAGATGTAGCATTTGAGCAAAGACTTGAAGGAGGTGAGGGAGCAAGAGAGAAAATTCCTAAAATGCATGTGTGCAGGCAGAGAGAACACAATTTCAGGGAGAATACATCATCATGCCTAACATTCACAGGTACAATACTGCATGTTGCTTTACACATAGTATAAACTACCACAAAACATCCATCTTTAAGTTCTGTTATTACTTTTGCAAGACACAAACCTTTTAAAAAGACCTACCATGTTTTCTTTCTAATGATTTCAAAGCACTATTTTCATAATTTCCACAATTAAATAGATGGGACTAAGTGTTAAAAGAGAAAACAACAACAACAAAAAAGTGCATTACTATCATTCCTCGGTATTGCTATTGATGTAATATATGCAGTTGATTAAATGTCGATAGTTGCTGTTGAGTCGGCTCTGACTTGTGGCAGCCTTATGTATGGCACAGATGGATTAACAGATCAAAACATTGCCCAGGTCTGTGCCATCTTCATGATCACTGGTATGTTTGAGTTCATTGCTGCAACTATTGTGTCAATTCATCTCATTGAGGGTTTCCCTCATTTTTGCTGACGCTCTATTTTAGAAAACATGATGTCCTTTTCTAGTTCTTGGTCTTTCCTGATGATGTGTCCAAAACTAAGCCAGATGAAATCTCGCCATCCTCACTTCTAAGGAACATTCTGGTTGTATTGCTTCTAAGACTGAGTTTTTCATTCTTCTGGTAGTCCTTTGTGTATTCAATATTCTTCACCATCACTACATCTTGAACGTATTGATTCTTCTTCTGTCTTTTCCCCCCCTCATTTTTCATTTATCATATGTATATGAGATGATTGAAAAGACCATGGTTTGGGTCAGGAACATCATTGCCATCACAATGACATCTTTGCTTTTTAAAACTTTGAAAACATCTTTTGCTCCAGATTTGCCCAATGAAATATGTCAATAAAACATTGAGCAAACAAAAATAGGAACAAGGCCTGAGTTTAATGTAAGGTCCTTTTGAGATCAGAATGGCAATCCTTTCAATTTTTTCTTAAAAATCTCTAAACATTAAGCTTGAATGACATGAATGCTTTCCTCTTGGTCCTACAGACAGCTAATGGTAAACTTGGAATACTCATACTTGTCCCAGAAAGAGAAAGAATTTGCAGAGCTGGTCTTGGCTAGAGCTAACTTAGTGTCTGTTGTTGCTTTTACTTCGCCCTAGACTTCTCCAAACTCCTCACCAACCAGGTGATATTGTTCCTGATTTACAGGAATTAGAGATTAAACAGCTTGCAACAAAGGTTGCCCAGCAGCTTCTGGCAGAGCTGATGTGCTTCTTACGAATGCTTGGCTGCCTTGTGTGGCTCTGTAACAGATGGCTTGTTGCTAAGGACAAAGTTCTTTATTTTCTTTCAAGTTTTCCTTTGGTTGTAGAAAGAATGGGGATCCTAGCAGCCCAGCATTTGTTCTCCTCAGTCCAGGAAGACATTCATCAAGACCTAATGAGAAGAGATCTCAGACTCAGAATCAAGAGGATTGGACATGAAACCCAGTCTTTTCACTAGCTACTAGTGTGATTTATAAAAATGAGCTTTTTATTCTCAACAAGCCTCCATGTCCACTTTGAAAATAATGAGCAGAATAAATGCCTCCCTATAGTTTTCATAGGAGCTCTGGTAGCATAGTGCCTAAGGCACTTGATTGCTAATCAGAAGGCTGGCGGTTCAAACCCACCAGCCACTCCTTGGAAGGAAGATGGGACAATCTACTTCCGTAGTGATACTGCCTCAGAAACCCAAGGAGGGGTAGCTATGAGTCGGGTCCAACTCGACGGCACATAACAACAACAACAACATAGTTTTCATAAGTCACTTGCAAGAAAAAAGTGAAATACTACATTAATGTGCATTGAGCATTATCAATAAAGGTTCATTTTTTTCCTACCTTATTCTTCCCACCTTTTGTTAATTCATAAATAAATCTAAAGATCTCCCCACTCTGTTTATTTTTAATCTAACTTCTTGAACTTCCCTAGTCTCATCTGTGTTGTTTCCCTATATGTACTACATTAGCTACTTTCCTTCAAAACTGGCTTATTTTTAAATTAATTCAATTCAAATCTATTCCCTTAGCTAAACCCCTCTTAAAGCTAGAGTTTTTCTGTCTCTTCTTTCCTTCCACTATCTCTTCATGTCTGCAGTTATTTTTTGTATATTCTCATCTGACATTGCCCAGTGCTTCTTCTGATATAGTCCAAGGTCCCCCAGCAGTCAACTAGATTTTATCCAAGTCTCTGACTATACTCATGTGGACACACTTCTCCCATCTGCCTGGACCAAAAGGATAAAACCCAAGTGGCTGGTTCTCATAAACAGAAGGGGTGTTTATGTGGAATTGTGGAATCCATGCTGAGTAAGGTTAAAAAATAATGACAGGGAAAAGTTGTCTAGAAAAGAAGCAGTAATGGAGGAGATAGAAGGAATTGATGCTGTTCTGAATGAGGTGGAAAGTCACATCACAAACTCTTCAAGGAGACTGAAGTTTTCTTAGGTTTTCCCCTACTTTACCCTTTATTTTGGTTCTCTATTGATGCTCTAAGAGAAAATACCAGAAATGGATGACTTTAACAAACAGGGCTTTATTCTCTTGGGGTTAAAAAAAAAAAAAAAAAAAACTCACTGCCATCGAGTCAATTCCTATGCACAGTGACCCCCACTGGGTTTCCAAGGTGGTAAATTTTTATGGAAATGGATTGCCCAGTTTGCCTTCTATGGAGTGCCTGGTATGTTTGAACTGCCAGCCTTCTGGTTAGCAGTCAAATGCTTTAGGCACTATGCCACCAGACCTCTATTTATTACAATTTAGGAGACTTCTAGCCCGAGTTCAAAGTGCCAGTTCTAGGAGCTGGGTGAAAGCCAATTGGCCTTGGGCTTCAGCTCTGCCTCTTGCTCCCAGCCCACTGAAGCTGGATGCTTCTCTTAATTCAGGCAGCTGCTGGCTGCTGAAGCTGACAAGTTCGAGATCAACAAATAAAATGACACAGTCCCAAGATTACCAAGCAACATGGCAGGCTACTAGTTTGAGCCCAGAGACAGTCCTAAGATGAACAGTGAACATGGCAGGCTGCAGGGTGAAGATTTGGCTACATGCAGGGTCTAAACATGCCAAAAAGCTCAGAGACCTTTCTCAAATCTTCTCCTTTTGTACTGGAAGCAAACCACATCTTTAAGTTAACCTCTTAGCTGTTCCAGTAGATTCTACCATGGAGTTGATTATCAGTCTCTTCATGGGGAGCGACCCAAAACCAGGACCCAAGACCACGTCCAGCCAATTTGACACACAACTTAACTACCACAACCATTAGGATATGTACTGTTTAATGACTTTTCTTAGAAATATAACCTAGTCTCAAAACAGTAATATAAAGATTAAGTCAAGATGCACATTTTTCTCTGAATTATTATTTAGTATCTTTGGATGAAAAGCTGATGTTCATTCTTCTTTCTCTGCTATTTAATATCTATTATGTCTCGTGTTTTCATTCTCTGTCCTGTTTCCCCCAATTCCTTACTCTATTTTTCTTTTCTTTCTTTTCTTTTTTTTTTGCTGGAGACATTCTGCCTGTTTATTCTCTTACCCTTTCCTAGCTTTTGATCTACTTGAAGTCAGGAATTTTATTTTATACAGTATTTCTATTGACAGCTCCACATACCAATATAAGTCCTCAGTCTATTGACAAATGTATTTCTCAGCCTTCACTAAGTCTTTTATGAGCTCACCTTATGCTCACTACATTAACATCTAATAGCAGTGAAACAGTTGACAGATTAACTGCTACTTCTTCTAAACTTCAGTTCAGTGGGTTTAAATTAGATACTTTAGGGCTTTTGAAATTATGGATAAAAGAAAAATATTGAAAACTAATGTCCTAGTAAGAAATTATGGCTATATCTTGTAGCATATGTCTATAGAAAGCAGATACTGAGACAGAGTTTAGGGTACAAGATGTTTACTAGGGTTCAGCAACCATGAGGAAGCACAGTTAGACATAGAGAGATATCAATATATTATTTTTTAAAAATATTGCTGTCAAGTCAATTCCAACTCACATAGACCCTACAGGACAGAGCAGAACTGCTCCATAGGATTTCTAAGGCCATAAATCTTTACAGAAACAGACTGTTACATCTTTCTCCCACAGAGTTGCTGGTGGGTTTGAACCATTGACCTTTTGGTTAGCAGTCAAATGCTTTATCCACTGCACCACTAGGGTTCCTTATCCCTTTTGTAGAGAAGGTTATAATCAAGTGGCTAAATCCAAATCCTGTCCTCTTTCCAAGTATCTACAGCAATTAGTTGATCTGTTGCATCTGTAGTTAGGGAAAAGGCTGATATTGTGTTGGGAATAAAATGGCCAGCAAATAATTTTCTATACTCAGAGCCACCGTTCTTATATATCAGATATTACAAAGGAGCAAGGGTTGTGTGCTAGCTTGAAATAGGCTTCAATAGGCATATATGGTTAGCTGTGTTAACAATAAATGAATGAGAACTATAATAGTTAATCAAAGGGACTTTGCATTTACTGAAACATCTATGAGAAAACAGTTATAAACCATAGCAACATGGTTTCCTCTTCTCTGGTTTCCTCTTCTCTTTCGTTCTCTCTTTTCCTGATCCTTTGCCCTTTTCTTAATGTTATCACCTTGTCTCTTCTCATTTTTTAGACACTTTTGATCTTTGTAAGTGTATTCTCCTTGGGACAATAAAAGGGGTGGGGTGAATTGACTATATTGATTACATGAACTACACAGCAGGTCACTCTTCTGAAACAATTATGTTTGTGAAAATCTGAAACTATTCCCAGTGGTCAATGAGGCTTGTGTGATTTTCTGGGAAGGACTGACCACAGCTTCAATGTTGGTTTCTTTCCTCTTTGGGTTTCACATATGTACTAACATACCTATTTTGGCTTAAGCAGAAATATCACTAATAAAATGGGAAGGTGATTGGGACTTGACAGAGGATAATTCCACTTATGTATTTACATATGCTGCAAATATGTCCATGAATATAGTAGAGCATATAGGGGGCAAAGTTATGAAAACTTCTTAGTCATCACCAAATACCTTAAGGGAATGAATAGCTGACCTGGAGGCTCAGGACCATAGTCTCAGGAGACACCAAGGTCAACTGGCATAACATAGTTGACAAAGACAATGTTCTACATCCTACTTTGGTGAATAGTGAGTAGAGTCTTAAAAACTGTGAGTGGCCATCTAAGATGCAACTATTGGTCTCTCCCTGTACAGAACAAAGAGTGAAGAAAATCAAATATGCAAGGAAATAATTGCTCCAAAGAGCTAATGGACCACGTGAACCCCAGCATCTATAACAGTGAGACCAGAAGAACTAGATAGTGCCTGGTTAGCACTGCTGACCACTTCAAAAGGGACCAAAATAGGAGGTCCTGGATAGAGTGGGAGAAAAATGTGGAACACCACTCAAATAAAAAGAAAGACCAGACTAGGTTTACTGGTTTGATACAGACTGGTGGAATCCCCAAGATTAGAATCCTTAGACACCTTGCAGGCCTGGAACAGAACTCACCCCTGTAACTCAACTTTCAACCAAACAACAGATAGTCTTTAAAGTGAAAAATAACACCGGGAGGTACGCACTCCTTAGAACAATCAATCATATGAGATCAATAGGGCAGCATTTGCCCAGGGATAAAAATCAGAAGACAGGAAGGGATAGGAAAGAAGAACTAATGGAAATAGCAAACACAGGGATGAAGAGGGAGGAGTGCTGTTACATTGTAGGATTACTGTCAGTGTCACAAAATAAAATGTGTACGAATTGTTCAGTGGGAAACTAACTTGCTCTGCAAACTTTCACCCAAATCACAGTAAAAAGTTTTAAAAAATGTATTTTCTTGTTTTTTCAGACACGGGTGAATTACAATTGGGTTGTAAAGAATCACTATGAGGGAGTCTAAATGGCATCTTTTTAAACTAGTGTTTGCTTTGGCAGTAGTCCTCCAGAAGTGGAGAAAAGTTGAGAGAGGTACTATTTGACTTCTTTAGGTACAAAAGCTTGGTGAGGGAGGTCATATCAGGTAATGTCCCTTACTCTGGGTTAGAGTTTTTGAGAAAAGTTTTGATTCACCCTAACTTCAATAACTGAAATCACTACAGTGGGGTGTTACTAGCAGATGTAATCCATGATGTAAGTCTCTGCAGTAAAGGTTCAAATTTCTCAGATGTGTAAGCCTGTGTATGTGGGCACACACACATATGAGTGTTGGGGTATGGAGGAGGGAAGTATCACCTTTAACTTGGCATAGCCACCACCAATGTCAATCAGAATAAATACTATATTAGAGCCAGATTTTTTCCCCAGGCTTGCATGCATAGTTAAACTCATAAAATGAGAATAAAAGGCTAAAGTTTACTGAGCATTTACTGTATGTCAGCCTCACTTCTGACAGTACGATAAACATACGTGCTGTTAGATGCTGTTGAGTCATAGAGACCTCATAGCGACAGAGTAAAACTGTCTCATGGGTTTCCTAAGTTGTAATCTTTATGGAAGCAGATTGCCAGGTCTTTCTCCCATGGAACCACTGGGTGAGTTTGAACTGCTAACCTTTTTGTTAGCAGCCAAGCTTTTAACCATTGAGCCTTTATACTAGGGCTCTTTCCTAAGCACACACATATTAGTTAACTAAATCCTTACCACAACCCTTGATGCTATTGTTATCTCCATTTATACTTAGAAAGTTTAAGCAACTTGTCTAGGGTTACTCAACTATTTGTGAATTCAGAACCAATGGTCACCCAGACAGTAAATGGCAGAGTTGAAATTAGAACTCTAGTCTTTGACTCCAAGCTCATGTTTTTAACTAACTTGTACAGCCATGGTGTTTAGGAAAACAGCTTAAGAAATGTTTTATCTGCAGATGCTACATGAAAACTGAACCCATCACCAAATACACACATAAACCCACAAAGCAAAGCAAAACAAACACAAACCTAATTAGCTAAATGTCCTCTGCTTAATTCGTAATTGCTCAAAGGGCAAGCAAATATCTTTTCTTTTTTCCTTGCCTTCACTGCCGGATACCAACTCTCTGGACTCCCTAAGACTCAGCTGTGTGTTTTGTTTTCAGGATGTCTGGGATACCAACAATACTCTCTCACCAGCCCAGAAACCTCAGCTCTGATCCCCCAAACACTCCAATGTCATGGGAGAGAAGGAGAGAAACAAAGATGTCTCCCCAATCTTTTCTAGGAGATGGTATTTTCTTTCTTTCCTCAAGAGGAGTAACTAAAACAACAAAGCAAACAAATCCAGATACCACTTCTGAAAATCCCCAGGAAATACCTTTTCCAAAGTTCTCATTCACTAACTTGGCCAATGTTCCTGCTGGTAGTAGGCCCAATGAATCCTCCATAATTGCTCTGAGTTCAACAGGAGAAAGACGGGAGGTAATTTTCATGTTTTCTCTTCAGCTACAGCAACTAGCAGAAATGATTGGAGAGCCAGGGGATTTTGCAAAACACCAACTCCCTGGAATTAAGAAAAAGAGATATTCTTGAAAATTTATTTCATACTGGTCCTTTTCAGATCATCTTTCTCCATGAAATGGTGTATGTTGCCATTTTGTAGTATTGTGGTAATTCACAACTTATTATAATTCTTAAAAATCCATATTCTGATCTATATGTGTGTGTGTAGTAGTAGTAGCTGTAGGAAGGAGTGAGAGACAGTTAGACAGCCCAGATGAGAACTAAATAGTTGTTGGTATTGCTATTTTTCCTCAAGATGATCCTTATCTCCAGAAAAACAATATTCTGTGATCTCTGGCCACCTGGGCCTTATATCATCCTTATTACCCTGCAGCAGGGACAGATTGATGCGTCTATTCACTGGCCCCACAGAATTACCCTCTAATCCTTCATTTGCTGTTCCAGCACAATTGCACAGAAGCAAGAGCAAGGGAGTTAGAGTGCATACAATTGATTCTAATCTATCTACCTCTTAAACTACACTCTAGGACATCAGGAGGTCAGAAACAAAACAAAACAAACAAACAAACAAAAAGTCCTTCTGATCCAAGAAATGCTTTGTCTATTCTAGGTCAAGGAAAATTGCCATGCAATTTGGCTCGATTCTTTGATTTTTCAGTTTCTCACTTTTGAGAAAGAAAAGGTTAATGTTTGTTTGTGAAAACTCAGTAGTGAAGTGATAGTGGCAGTAATTGTCAGCATTTTTAAACTGAATATGTGGAAGAGTAGATTATCCTTGCCATGATCTTTGGGTTATAGCATTAACTCTTCTGGTTGGGCATCATGGAAATGAGGCTTAGTCCAAACAAATGGCTTGAGGGAACTTAACTTTAGGTCATGTATGATCAGATATATAATTAAGGATAAGTAAGTAAAATGAGAAAGATATTCAGTAACTCAGATAACTTTGATTCAAACAAATGAACATCTATTATCTCTGGGTGGTCCAAACAGTTAATGCAGTTGGCTGCTTACCTAAAGGTTGGAGATCTGAGTCTACCCAGAGGTGCTTTGGAAGAGTGGTTTGTCTATCTACTTCTGAAAAATAAGCCACTGAAAACTTGCATTTGTTGTTGTTATGTGCTACGGAGTCATCTCCGACTCATAGTGACCCCTCCTTGGGTTTCTGAGGTAGTATCGCTCCAGAATTAGATTTCCCAATCTTCCTTCCAAGGGTGGCTTGTGGGTTTGAACTACTAACCTTGTGGTTAGCAGTCAAGTGTTTTAGGCACTATGACACCAGAGTTCCCACTGAAACCTTAGTGGAGCATAGTTCTACTTTGACACACATGGGGTTGTCATGAGGTGGAATCAACACACCAGCAATGGGTTTTATTCTTTAAGGCACTTGTCTTGTTCCTTTAGGAGACCAAAGAGACATAGACCTTACACCTTCAAGATACTTATAATCCTAGAGGGGAAAAAGTAAGTTCACACACAAAGTATAATAATAACAGAATTCTTAAAGTGGTGTGCAGTATTTAGTGACTCATCTACAATTTTGTATTTGGGGCCATGGACACTAACTTTAAATTTTCCTTATGCACATGTCATCCAGAATCAAAAGAATTGATGCTGAAAACTAAAAGGTCATTATACCTTGGAATTGTAAGAAGTGGAAGGAGACACACCAGGCAGAGAAAGCATACCAGAGTCAAGGAGATTACCCAAAAAGCTCAATATGAGGCATTAAGAGAGTGTAACTGGTACATAGGCTTGGGGTTTCTTCAACAACTGTCCATGGTTAAATCTAACCAAAAAGCAACAATGAAAAACAAAGGAAATTTTATCTCTACAAAAGAATACTGCACAGTAAAAATTCTTATTTTTTTTTTCCTTATACATCTAAGGAAAAAGTCTTCTCAGCTACAATTTGATTTTAACTTTTTCAATGTGAAAAGAAATTCCATATGGATATATACTTTTTGCTGCCTGTGTAATTTAGAGGAAAAAAAAAACAGGCAAATCTACTGCTTTCATACTTATATTAGAAATGCCAGATGCATGACTACAATTTAGGTTTGATGTATTTCAACTCAAACAATAGTGTTCCTTTAAGCAAAATTGGCTTGACTTTGAGATTGAATGCTAAAACTTAATGTTTTGAAATCTTGTAGAATAATTTGTTGGCATCTCAAGATCTTGTTTTGCCAAGTTTTACTCCAAAATAATTTTCTTACTCAGAGTTGATATAGGGAGTGGCAATTCTCACTTGAATATATGGCAGTTATACAACTGAATCAACTAGCATGCTGGAGGAGAGATCATAAAAGAAAACTAGATATTTTAGAGATTAGGACTCTGAGGGCCAAAGCAATAGGTGACTTGTCCAAACATGATTGTTAATTAATGAGTAAGGCAGGACTAGTATTAGGTTTAAGTTGATGAATTTTAAAAATTACTACCCTAAGAAGAGATGATTAGTAGTGCAAATGGTTAATGTACTCAGCTGCTAACCAAAAAGCTGATGTTTGAGTCTATCCAGAGGTGCATTGGGTAAAATACCTGGTGATCTACTTCTCCAAAATTAAGCCATTGAAAACTCCATGGAGCACAGTTCTATTCTGATTCATATGGGGTTACCATGAGTCAAAGTTGACTTGGAAGCAACTGGTTTTAGAGGGAACCCTGGGAAGATGGTGTCCTGAGGTGTTCCTCATTCTTCTACTCAGACTTCTGACTCCTAATTAATAATCTTTTTTTGTGCCATTAGGCAAGTGTGAGCCAAGTCTATTACCATAATTTCTCCCCTTTAGGGTGAGAAATCTAGGGTTTAGCTGGTGGGAAAGCCGAAAACAAGAATCTGAAAACAGTTTTTTTTGTGGGATAAAGTAACCTTCTGTTCTTCTGAACTCATTTTTTCTGCCCTCTATGGTTATAGAAAGTAAATGGCTGGGTTCACTTATTGCTGATTTAGGCAATGACATCCAGTTAAACTCTCTGAGTGAAACAAATAGACAAATCAGAATAGACAATAAAAGAAATAGACATACTCTTTTAAAAACTAGATTTAATAGTGTAATTACAGAACTTCTAAAGGGTGAGAAAGTCAGGAGAGTTGCAAGATATAATGGACTGTTCTATACTCAGGGACCATCAACTGCTCATATGCAAATTAAACTTGA
>NW_006922178.1:1362664-1364264 GCF_000298275.1 Orycteropus afer afer
TGTTTCGTTCTGCTGTGCATGGGGTCGCTATGAGTAGGAAACAACTCGATGGCACTTAACAACAACAACAACATACTCAGGGAGAAAATTAAAAATCACAGTGTAACCTCAAACAAAAATGATAAACCTCCACATCAAAATAAAAAAGAGGACATGCATAAATATTTAGCAACTACTAAAACAATAGCAACAAAAGAAATGATAACATGATTCATAAGCATAATAAGATCAGCACAGAAAATTATATGGAACAAAGAAAGCAGGAACACCATGGAAAAACACATAACAAAATGACAGCATCCAATTGCTACTTGTCGATAACTACACTGAATATTAACAGATTAAATGCACCACTCAAGAGATGGAGAGTTGCACCCTGGATAAGAAAACATAACCCATCAATATGCTGTCTACATGTGACATACCTTAGAGACAAAGACAAAAATCAGCTAAAAATCAAAAGTGGGAAAAGATATATCAAGAAAATAGCAACCAAAAAGAGCAGGAGTGGTAATATTAATTTCTGATAAAATTGACTTTAAGACAAAAATCACCATACAAGACAAAGAAAGATATTCTATAATGCTTAAAGGATCAATTGAACAAGAAGATATAACCATAATAAATATCTATAAAATCAATGAAAGGACCTCAAAATACACAAATAAGACTTTGAAAGAATTGAAATGACTCCATAGTCATAGTGGGAGACTTTAATACACCACTTTCAATGAAAGATAAAACAACTGGAAAGAAACTCAACAAACACACAGAAAAGCTAAACAATACAATCCACCAACTTGACTTTATAGACATCTACAGAGCACTTCACCCAACAACAGCACAATATACATTCTTTTCCAGTGCATATAAAACATTCTCCAGGATAGACCATATGTTAGGCCATAAAGCAAGCCTTCATAAATTTAAAAAGATTGAAATACTGAAAAGGATCATTTAGAAATCAACAATACAAAGATCAATGGAAAAAGAGCAAACACATGGAAACTGAACAACATCTTCCTTAAGAAAGACTGGGTAAGATAAGAAAAAAAAAATGAAATTAAAAAATTCCTTGAATCAAACAAGAATGAAAACAGAATATACCAAAATCTTTGCAACATAGTAAAGCAGTGATCAGAGGCCAATTTATAGCAATAAATGCACACATCAAAAAAGAACAAGGAGCCAAAATCAACACTTTAAACCAACATCTCCAACAATTAGGAAAAGAACAGCAAGAAAAGCCTACAGTTGCCAGAAGAAAGGAAATAATAAAGATTTGAGCAGAAAACAATGAAACAGAAAATAGAAAGACAATAGAAAAAATCAACAAGACTAGAAGTTGGTTTTTTGAAAAGATTAATCAAATTGACAAACCACTGGCAAATGTAAAGAAAGGAAAAGAGGGAGAGAATACAAATAAAACAAACAAGAAATGAAATTGGTGACATCACAACAGAACAACCTGAAATAAAAAAAGATAATATCAAGATACTATGAAGAACTGTACTCCAATGAATTTGAAAATTTGGAAGAAATGGACAGATTTCTAGAAACACACCACTTTCCTAAACTAATACAGACTGATGTGGAAGAG
>NW_006922178.1:1365984-1370821 GCF_000298275.1 Orycteropus afer afer
GCCAGCTGATCTTTGACAAAACTCTGAAATTCATTAAATGGGCAAGAGATTGTCTGTTTAACAAATGGTGCTGGCAAAACTGGATATCTATTTGCAGAAAAATGAAACAAGATCTGTACCTCATACCATACACAAAAACTAACTCCAGATGGATCAAAGACTTAAATGTGAAACCTAAAGCTATAGAGTTCCTCAAAGAAAAACTAAGGACAAATTTAGGGGTCCTAATATATGGCATAAATAGACTATCAAGCTTAACCCAAAATGCACAAACAGCAGAAGAGAAACTAGGTCAATGGGACAGTCTAAAAATTACATTTTTATGTGCTTCCAAAAGAGTCAAAAGAGAACTTACAGATTGGCAAAAAATATCTGGCAATGACATATTTGACAAGGGAATTATCTCTAGAATTTATAGAAAATTCCAACACTTCAACAACAAAAAGATATATAATTCAATTAAAAAGTGGGCAAAAGACATGAATAGACACTTCACCAAAGAAGATATTCAGGTGGCCAACAAACATGAAGAAATGCTCATGATCATTAACCATTAGAGAGATGTAAATCAAAAAACCAATGAGATATCATCTTGCCCCAGTAATAGTAGCAAAGTTCAACAAGACAGAAAATAAATAACAAATGCTGGCAAGGATGTGGAGAGACTGGTACCCTTATACACTGCTAGTAGGACTGCCAAATGATACAACCATGGTGCAAAGCAGTATGGTGATTCCTTAATATGATGGAGTTAGAAATACCATTTGACTCAGCCATTCCATTACTAGGTATATATCCTAAAGAAGTGACAGCCAGGACAACAACAGATATATGCAAACCCATATTTATCACAGAACTATTTACAGTAGTAAAAAGATGGAAACAACCTTGGTGTCCATCAACTGAAGAATGGATAACCAAACTGTAGTACATACACATAATGGAATACTATGCAATGCTAAAGAATAATGTAGAATCTTCAAAACACCACTTAATGTGAATGAACTTAGAGGCCATTATGCTGAGTGAAATAAGTGAATCACAGAAGGACAAATATTGTATTAGTCTGCTATTTTGAAAAGTCAAGGAAAGGTTTATATACGGAAGGAAATTTTCTTTGTTGGTTACCAGGATTGGGAGGAGAGGGGAGAGAGCACTGTTAGATAGGGAGAGATAAGTATTGATTTGGATGAAGAGAAGGGCAATGTACCAAATGTGAGTGGTCAACATGGTAGCATTGAGGCAGAGGAAGACATAGAGAGGTGCATGGGAGGTGCAGACAACAAAGATGAACCCATTTGCACATAGAGTACTATGTGTCAGTGAAGGAAAACATGAATTTATGGGTGGATAGATGAGTGGACAGGCTGAACAGATAGGTATGTCTATGCAGGGCAGAGTGTGCCCAAGATCATGTATAGGATTGGCAGACAATGTTTCTACATGTGTGTTGATATATTTGTAAGAATTTCCAGGTATATAGTAGAGCTGACAAGGGACAAAGTTGTAATTACATTTCAGGCATGGGCAGCTACTCAGAAGGAGCGAGTAGTTGGACCTGTGGGCTTGGGACCATAGTCACAGGGTACATCAAGCTCAACTGGCATAACAAACTACACAATTGTTCCACCTCCTACTTTGGCAAGTAGTGACTAGGATCTTAAAAGCTTGCAAGTGGCCATCTAGATCCAATGATGGGTCTCTCCTTGTCCAGAGCTAAGAAGTATGAAGTTAACCAAAGATTCATGAAAACAATTAGTTCAAGCAACTGGTACACTATACAATCCTCAGCCCATTTGACTATGAGACCAGAAGAACTAGATGGTGCCTGGCTACCACTGTCAACCACTTGGAGGGGGATCTGTGTGGGAGATCCTGTATAGAGTGGGAGAACTGTGTGGAACAAAACTCAAAATGATCTGAAAAAAAAAAAGGAAAAAAAAAGGGTCCAGATTTGCTGGTCTGATAGAGCTTGATGGAAGCCTGAGACTATGGCCCCTGTTGTTGTTGTTAAGTGCCGTCGAGTCGTTTCCGACTCATAGCGACCCCATGCACAGCAGAACGAAACACTGCCCGATCCCGCACCAGCCCCACAATCCCTGCTATACTCGAGCCCATCATCGCAGCCACTGTATCAATCCATCTCGTTGAAGGCCTCCCCCTCTTTCGTCGACCCTCCACCCTACCAAGCATGACATCCTTCTCCAGGGAATGGTCCCTTCTTACAACATGACCAAAATAGGTGAGACAAAGTCTGGCCATTCTTGCTTCCAAGGAGCATTCTGGCTGCACTTCCTCCAGGACAGAAGCTATGGCCCCTAGCTGCCCTTCAAGTCTGGAATTGAACCCACAACTGTGGCTTCCAGCCAAACAAGAGACAGGCATATGAGCTGAACATTTACATTAGGTAGATACATTCGTTGGAGAGAACAATCATGGGAGACTTGAAGGGCTGTGTACACACAGGGAGACAGTTCGGGGGCAGGAGTGCATGGAGGGAAGAGATAACTATGGGGCAGAAGTGGGAGAGGAGCTGTTGTATTATGTAAATTGTAGTCAATGTCTTGTGACAAAGTTCTTGTGAGCTGCTGTATGGAAAATGAATTTGCTTTGTAAACTTTCACTCATCACAATTTGAAAACAAAACAAAACAAAAAACTAGATTTAAAACATGTAGATGAACATGTGAAGAGGCCCAAGGATAGCCCTCAGCACAGTTCCTGGCACACAAGGCACATAATTTTTTTTAATTTAAAAGTTGAATAGATAACACAAAAGAGAAGGTTGGCCCAATGGTGCTTAAATTCATGGTGTGGATGATCAGATGGTAGAATGTGTTAAATCATAGAGGAAAAAATGAAAACTGATACAGAAATATGAAATAGGAGCTCTGGTAGCATAGTGCCTAAGGCACTTGACTGCTAACCAGAAGGCTGGTGGTTCAAACCCACCAGGCACTCCTCAGAAGGAAGGTTGGGCATTCCTACTTCTGTAGTGATACTGCCTCGGAAACCCAAGGAGGGGTCGCTATGAGTCGGGGCCGACTCGATGGCAAATAACAACAACAACAACACAGAAATACGAGAGAGTATATGTTCATTCTGGAAGACAGAGAAATTTAGGAGTTCCAGAATGAGTAAAAGATACAGCTGGAGGAGAGATAATAATTACACAAATAACTGACAAAAATTTTCATGAGCTAAAGAAGATCTGAATCAGTAGATTTAAAGGAGACCTGGTCATGTGCCAGGTAAGACTGTTGAGAAAATACATACATTTGCACACATCTGTGTAAAAATCTCTGACTACAACATGAAAGAAAAATAAATCTTTAATGTGCTCTGACTGGAATCTAAAAAATTAGATTGGCAATGGATACCTGCAATTCTTAAAGCTACAAGATGGTGGAATCATAACTACAGATGCCTTAAAGGACTGGATAAATGAAAGCTATTCACTGAGAACCTTTAAGAATGGTACTGGCAAAGATGATGACACACACATATTGGAGGAAGCACTTAAGAAATGATTCCTACCAGTGAATAAATAAATTTGAATCTCATGATAGAAAGGAAGAAGAGGAACTGGTGAGCAAAAAACCTGGTAATAGATTTATAATTACATATAATTGAATAATGATAGGGTATCTGGGAATTTGCAAATTAAGGGCTAAGCATCAATTCTTAAAATAGAAGAGACATGCTGTAAAGAAGATTCTAGTAAGTGTCTAAAACTAAAAGTACTGAATGATATCAGAGGGAGTTCAGATGGAAAAAAGACAAGTAAAATAAAAGCATCCTCAAAGTCTCATGTGGAATGCATATGGAGTTTGAGGAAACTTGTAGGGAAGTGAAAATATTCTAAGGGTCTGGCTTTATTGGAAAGAGGGAAGGAGTAGAGGAGTAAAGATACTTAGAGATGAAAGTTGGGATTTGGTTTTCAGATGCATAGCATTACAAGCATGGAGAAAGGGAATGTAACCTTAATGAAAGATAAAATTATAGTTGTTGTTGTTGTTGTTGTTATGTGCCGTCAAGTCGGCCCCGACTCATAGCGACCCCTCCTTGGGTTTCCGAGGTATCACTATGGAAGTAGGATTGCCCAACCTTCCTTCTGAGGAGTGGCTGGTGGGTTTGAACCACCAGCCTTCTGGTTAGCAGTCAAGTGCTTTTAGCCATTATGCTACCAGAGCTCCCAACTCCTAAATGCATAAGGGGTAAGAAGCAAATTAATAAACTCAAAGCAACTTAATCATATTACAAACATAAGGAACAAGTAAAAGAAAATAACAAATTAAAATAAACTTTAAATATAAAATAAGAATGAGGAGTAACATCAAGTATATTATGATACTGAACCAAACCAAACCCACTGTCATTGAGTCAATTTCAACTCATAGTGACCTTATAGGGCAAAGTTGAACTGCCCAAAATGTTTCCAAGGTTGTAAATCTCTACAAATGTCTCATCTTTCTCCATCAGAGCGGCTGGTAAGTTTGAACCACCAACCTTTTGGTTAACAGCTGAATGCTCTAACCGCTATACCACCAGAGATCCTTGTATCATGATTTGTTGTTGTTGTTGTTAAGTGCCGTCGAGTCATTTCTGACTCATAGCGACCCCATGCACAGCAGAATGAAAACACTGCCTGATCCCGCGCCAGCCCCACAATCCCTGCTATACTTGAGCCCATCATTGCAGCCACCATGTCAATCCATCTCGTTGAAGACCTCCCCCTCTTTCGTCCACCCTCCACCCTACCAAGCATGACATCCTTCTCCAGGGAATGGTCCCTTCTTACAACATGACCAAAATAGGTGAGACAAAGTCTGGCCATT
>NW_006922178.1:1371311-1376509 GCF_000298275.1 Orycteropus afer afer
TGTATCGTCTGCATATCTCAGGTTGTTAATGATTCTTCCTCCAATCCTGATACCACGTTTTTCTTCATATAGTCCAGCTTCTCGGATTATTATTAGTATCACGATACTAAATATAAAAACCTTAGTTCGCAAAAAAAGACAGAGACTATTAGGCTGAACTGAAAACTAAAACTATGTTACTTCCATTTACCAGAAACACAGTCAAAAATGAAGTGATGAAGTTTGAAAATAAAGGGATAGACAAAGAGACTAAGCAAACATACAGCAAGTTGGGTAAGTTACAAATGTCTGACTTACTGACAGCTAGAACTTGTCCCTTAATATTATGCAAATTTGCCCCACTTTGAAACAATTGAATCAACTCCTACTTGCAACAAATTCTTCATCATAATCACCTTCACTTGCTGCAGGTGCAGTTTTTAAATCATTGAAAAACCTACAAACATTTTCTTGCACTAAACCCACCAAACCAAAACCACCACCATGGAATAGATTATGACTAATAGTGACCCTATAGGACAGAGCAGAACTGCCTGATATGGTTTCCAAGGCTGTAAATCCTTATGGAAGCAGACTGCCATTTCTTTCTCTTGCAGAGTGACTGGTGGGTTTGAACCATCAACCTTTTGGTTAGAAGTTGAGTACTTTAATCCCTATGCCACCAGGTCTCCTTGCACTAAAGTAAGGCTATATAAGAACCATAGGCATCTAATCCCTATGTTAGGAAAGAGATCTGTTCCTAACTTTAACTTTAAGAATTTGTGGGTAAGTCAGCCCTGATGCATATGGTTCTTATTTAACTTTCAGAGCAAGAAAAGTCTTGAACAAAGAAGAATGAAGAAAACCAAAGATTCATGGAAATAATTAGTCCAATTGATCCTCAGCCAATATGGCTACGAGACCAGAAGAACTAGATGGTGCCTGGCTACCACTGTCAACCACTTGGAGGGGGATCTGTGTAAGAGATCCTGGACAGAGTGAGAGAACAATGGGGGAAAAAATCATTTGGAAAAAAAAAAAAAAAAAAAGAGGAAACAGGTTTGTGGTCTGATAGAACCTGATGGAACCACTGAGACTATGGCCCCTAGCTGCCCTTCAGGTCAGGAATTGAACCCACTCCTGTGGCTTCCAGCCAATCAAAAGACAGACATATTAGGTAAACGTTTACACTAGGTAGATACACTCCCTGGAAAGAACAATCATGGGAGACTAGAAGGGCTGTGTACGCACAGGGAGACAGCTCAGGGGGCAGGAATACATGGAGGGAAGGACACAGAGAAGAGGAAACCATGGGGAGGAAATGAGAGGGGAGATGTGGCATTGTGATAAATTGTAGTCAATGTCATGAGAAAAAGTGTATGTGAGGTGTTGTATGGAAAGTGAATTTTCTTTGTTAACTTTCACCCAAATCACAATTAAAAAAATAAGAAAGAAAAGGCTTGAATCCCTTTCAATGATTTAAAAGCTGCATGTGCAGCAAGTGAAGGTGATTGTGATAAAGAATTTGTTTCGAATAGGGGTTGGTTTAGTTGTTTCAAAGTGAACATTACATAACATTAAAGGGCAAATGTGACCTGTCCTTTTGTTCATAACCCAAGGACTGCCTGCAAATAAAAGTAGGAGGGGTAATATTAATATTAGAAATAAGCAGAATTTAAAAGTGTCTAAACATAAAAACCATCAATGATATAATAATTAAAGGTATCATGTATGAAGTAGAAAAAATAACCATAACCCTATCGATACTAAGAAATACAAACTGTAAGTAAAGCAAAAACTATTAGTAATTAAAGGAGAACTAAGAAAAAAATATAAGTGATGGTAACAAATTTTGATATATCCTTTTTTGGCATCAGACAGAAATAGTAGACAAAATATTAAGGGAACAGAGGATTCTAACAATATGGTCAATCAACTCAATTTAATAGGCATACTAAATTTCTGTTTTTGTATGAATATTCTATAATATTCCTAATGAACTGGGGAAAGCGGGAAACAGAGTGCAGCCTTCTCTTTCTTCCACAAAACTTGGTCCTGACACTCTGTTAGTTGCTGTCAAGTTTGCCATGGCTCATGAAGACCTTATGTAAACAGAATGAAACATTATTATCTTCATGCTCATTGGATGATCATTGGTCCATTGTTGTAAACATTGTGTAGTACCTTCCAGCCGAGGGGGTACATCTTCCAGCATTATACTGGGCAATATTCTGTTGTGATCCAAAGGATTTCCTGCAGTTAATATTTGAAAGTTACCACCAGGCCTTTCTTCCTAATTTATCTTCATCTGGAAGCTTCTCTGAAATTTATCCACCATGAATGAATGGCTTTGCTGGTATTTGAAATACTGATAGTAAAGCTTCCAGAATTGTAGCAATAAACCAGCCACCACAGTATAACAAACTAACAGATGGGTGGTGGTCCTTCTATATACAAGGAACTTAATTCATTATTACAGCAGGTGCTTAACCAACCATTGTTGGGTAAGAGAGTGGTGATTTGTTATGAAGATGAAATCTTCCAGTTATTTTTGTAAGCCACAAAACTCTGCACTTATTTGAAAATAGAAATCATTTCTCTCTCTTCCTTTCAGAATTACTTTTTCCCACCCAGAATTACAGAATGGGGAGTGGTTTCACTTCTTTGAGGTACAAGTAGAATCTTGACTTATAGAAGTCTTCTTAAATAAATGAGTCAACTTTGAGTATAGCCCAAACTTTCCTTAGACAGAAGGAGAAAGATAACAAGACCTCCACACTGTCCCTCTGCTAGAGGACTGCTCTAATGGACATGTGCAGAGGATAGGCAGCAGCAGGCTGGCTACGCAGCCACCATATGGTCATCAGTGAGAGGGAGAGCCTCCAGGTGGGAGGGCAGAACAGTTCCAAGGATGGAGTGAAGCCGAGCTTCCCAGCACACGGAAGTCATGGCCTGGGATGCTTAGGGCAGGGAGATGGTGGGGGCAGACTCTCCACTACAGCAATCAGTTTACTATTGCAAAGACTTGTTTATTCATTCATTTTTAGTTACTGTTGCTGTTATTATTATTATGTTGCTATTTTCAAGCAAAGTTGTTTATATTATTATTACTAAACAAGACCCTATTCTGCAAGGGGTAGCAAAAAGGATTTGTAAATTTAACAAAACATTAGAGGCCCCAATTGCTGGGGTTAAAAATAGGTTATGTTATTGCCCATTATATATATTTTGCTTTTACTTGTTGTCACTTGCCGGTGGAAATCCAAGAGGCAGACACTATACTTATGTTATGATGAAAAAGGGAGCTCTGATAGCATAGTGCCTAAAGAACTTGACTACTAACCAGAAGGTTGGCAGTTCAAACCCACCAGCCAATCCTCGGAATGAAGGTTGGGCAATCTACTTCCATAGTGATACTGTCTTGGAAACCCAAGGGGAGGTCTCTATGAGTTGGGTCTGACTGGATGGCACATAACAACAACATGATGAAAATGTCTCTTTGGAATCCTATGAACCTGAGCTAGTTCAAAACCACTTCCTAACTTGGAAAACCTGGACAAGATAAGTAACTTCTCTGAACTTTGGTTTCTTCATCTATAAAATGGGGATCAACATTATCATCATATTTATAATTGGGAGCTCTGGTGGCATAGTGCCTAAGGCATTTAACTGCTAACCAGAAGGCTGATGGTCAAATGTGGTAAAGATTAAATACAGTAGTTGGTACTTCATAAATGATAGATATTATAATTTTTATTCCAAATTACACTTCCCCAACAGATACATATATGTACACACACATGCATAATGCACATACAATGTGCATGCTTGCTCATACATATTCACATACATGCAAACACACACACAGCCATGGTAACTAGAGGCTGTTACTTGGATAAAGCTGATTCCCTCTCTTGATTTGACTTCTCTCTTAAAGGGCTCCTAGTTTTGCCATGTAAATAAACTGCCTAGGGCTTCCCACAAATTTACCAGCCTTTTCCATTCTTTTCTTCTTTAGGCTCTCATCTCTCACCAAAATATTTAAGATTTAAACACAAGTCAAGAATTAAGGAGGGAAAAAAAATCCTTGTTATTCAGCATATTGTCTCACATGTGAAAACAAATTATTTTCTTTCTTTTTCACCAAAACAATTCCTACCCTCAGAAGGTCATTGGTGGTACCCTTACTGATAGCTTGGGAATTTACATCCCAGAAATAAAAAAACATTTAAAATTAAATATTACATGTTGTATTCTAAAACAACTTTTATTCATTTTAGCCAAGTCATCATCAGCCTCCTCCATGTTTCTCAGTGGTTGTCCTTTTTCTCTTCTCCTCCATTCAGATTCGACCTAAACTGGTCTCACCTGACTCCAATCAATCCTCTCTCAATTTTTTTTTGAAAAACAGTTTACTTTCTTTGTCATTGATTTGTTATCTGACAACCCATCCCTTAAGAGTATCTATCTCTCATTTTCCACCTCCAGGTGGTTTATCAAGGTATTTTCCTAAGCAAAAGCAGTTCATTCCCTAAGAGGAATGGCTGGTACCTGAGGTTAGGATAAAACACTTTCAATGCCTACTCCCCTCTAGTCAGTGTCTCCTATTTTGTTCAGGAATTCACTTTATACCGAGCTGTAGAGTAGAACTCGAGTAACCATATTTGTCCACATTTGGCCCATTCTGCTCCAAGGGAAAGGGTTATATTTCATAGTTTGGAGAATAAGTTATCTGCCTGTTTCTCTCTTACTGAATGTGACAAGGAAGTATACCACTCACTGGCTAATGGCAGACCTCTTAGGACCACCATAACGAGAAGTGTTTGTAAAGTGGATCGGAGATGGAAAGAATTTTATTTTCTGGTTTCATGTCATTGTGAAGTGGCTGAAATTACCAGCCCTGTGACTTCACTTCTCTCCAGACTCACACAATTTAAGACAGTACATTTCCTTATTGTTTGAACCAGTTTGAATTATTTTCTTTTACTTGCATCTTGACAGATGAAAAGTGTTTTTATTTGTGCAGCATATTTAATCTCACCAAAAAAACTAAACCAAACCCAAGGCCATCAAGTCAGGTCTGACTCATGGTGACATCTCCTTGGGTTTTCGAGGTGGTATCACTATGGGGATAGTCAGCCCCAGGGACAACTCAGGGACGCCCAAAGCAGCAGGCCAGAAGAGCAGGAGAAAGGGGATTAAAAGCCAGGAAGCCAGAC
>NW_006922178.1:1379429-1394906 GCF_000298275.1 Orycteropus afer afer
TGTCAGAAGGGACCATTCCCTGGAGAAGGATGTCATGCTTGGTAGGGTGGAGGGTCGACGAAAGAGGGGGAGGCCTTCAACGAGATGGATTGGCATGGTGGCTGCAATGAAGGGCTCAAATATAGCAGGGATTGTGGGGCTGGTGCGGAATTGGGCAGTGTTTCATTCTGCTGTGCATGGGGTCGCCATGAGTCAGAAATGACTCGACGGCACTTAACAACAGCAACACAATATCACTATGGAAGTAGATTGTCCAACCTTCCTTCTGAGGAGTGGCTGGTAGGTTTGAACTGCCAGCCTTCTGGTTAGCAGTCAAATGCCTTAGGCAATATGCCACCAGAGCTCCTTATTTAAGCTTAGCCTAAGATAAATTATGCAGTGCTACCCATCCTCCCATTATTTTCTTTCCCAATATAACTCCTTATTCCATTTTTTATTGTGTTATAGTAGGATTTAATTAGCCCCTGCATTGTACAAACAGTTAACACACTCAGCTGCTAACTGAAAGATTGGTGGTTTGGTTCCACTCAGAGGTGTCTTGGAAAAGTGGCCTGGTGGGGAGCTCTTTTAAGATGGCAGAATAGGCAGACAAACTACATAGACCCTCTTCAGGAACTAAAAGAGGAACCAATTAATACAGATAACAGAAGATAATCCTGGATCCCTGACCTGTGAAAAGAAGAATATAGAAGTGGACTAAACTCCAACTAGTAGAAGAACCTTCAAGAAAACACCAAAAAAGAAGACGTACAGAACTGCAGGTCTGTCAGTGATCTTGACAGCATGGACAGCTCAGATATTGCCAAGTGGTGTTACGACCTGAGAATCAACTTAAAAATTGGCCCTGCTAGCCAGGGGCTTCATGGAGGACTGCACTGGTGGCTGATGAATAAAAGAGGAAACAGCAAAGAGGGAGATGGGCTGAGCTATGGACTTTTGGCTCTCCAGAGGGCACAGCCATTTTGAAAATTTACACGTGGTTTGAACATTGTGGATATTTAAAACAACAGCGTTCTCTCAGATTTCTGGGACCTGAGAATAAGCTCTACTTGCAGAGGACAGCAAGGATATATGAAACACTGAGAACTGGAAAGCTGTGATATTTCCCTTGTTACACTTATACCACACTCACTTGGTGAATGGAGGTGCAGCCATCCCTCACCCCCACCCACTTTCAGGGTTGGCAGGAATTCCATCAGAGTCTGTGTGCTCTGATGGAGCCTGGGTGTCTTCTCCTGCCCAGATTTTTTTTTTTTTTAGTGTGTTTGTTTTTCTCTGCTTTCAAATTGTTATTATTATTATTACTCATCCTTTTTATTGTTATTCTTTCTTCTTCCCTTCCCAGATTCTAGTTTTGGCTTTTTCTCTCTTCCTTCTTTCTGGTTCCCATTTTTTTCTTTCTTGTGGTTCTCCTCCATTCCTTGTTTTTCTTTTTGCATTTTTCTCATTTTTTTCTTCATTATTCTCCTGTTCCACCTCTTTTCTCTTAGTCCTGCTCTCCCCAGATATTACGGTCTCCCCGCTCTGTTTTCTATTCATTTTTTTTTTTTTGGCATTGTAAAGTAATTATTTTCTCTCATTTATTGCTCTTTTGTTTACCCAGTGCCTCTCTGACAAGAATATATCACAAATTGGATGCTTGAACAAACAGGAGTTTGTTCTCTTACAGTTTGGAGGCTTTAAGTCCAACTTCAAAATGCAAGGTTCTGGGGGCTTTGTGAAAGGCCCTAAACCTTAGGCTTCAGCTCTGCTTCCTGCTCCCATGCCATTGAAGCTGGAGGCTTTTCTTCATTCAGCTACTGGCTGCTGAAGCTGACAAGCCTAAGGTTGACAAGTAAAAAGGCACAGTCCCGATGTTACCAAACCACACAAGGCCATTAATTTAAGTCCATTGAAAGTCCCAAGGTTGACAAAGCATGGCAGGATGATAAACAACGACACAACTACATGTAGGGTTCAAGCATGCCATAAGCCATAGATCATTCACAAAGGTGCTTCTTATACATGGGAAGAAGACCATATTTCTAAAGCAGCTACTCAGCTGCTCCAATATGTTCCACCATGGCGTTAATTACCAATCTTACTATGAGGAATAACCGCTTCCAGTTGCCCAGCCACTCAACCAGGCCTAGGCAAGTTGACACACAAACTTAACTATCACAATTGCCTTTCCTCTTTTCTACTTTTTTTTCTTTTTTCTCTTTTCAGTGATTGTTCCTATGTATTTATTTACTTTTACTTTTCTGCTGGTTTTTCAATTGTTGTTTTTGTCTAACTGAGCAGGAGACAGCAACCATGCCCATAAGACCCAATCACACCTGCAGCTCCACTTACTAAAAAAGAGGCACCACTTCCTTCTGCACCACCAAAAAAGAGCAGGAGTGGCAGTATGAATTTCTGATCAAAATGACTTTAAGACAAAAACCACCATATGAGACAAGGAAGGACATTATATAATGATTAAAGGATCAATTGAACAAGAAGATATAACTGTAATAAATATCTGTGGACCCAATGAAAGAACCTCAAAATACATAAATCAGACCTTAACAGAATTGAAGACAGATGACTCCAAAGTCGTAGTGGAAGATTTTAATACACCACTTTCAATGAAAGATAGAACAACTGGAAAGAAACTCAACAAAGATGCGGAAGAACTAAGCAATACAATGCACCAACTTGACCTTATAGATATCTACAGAGAACTTCATCCAACAGCGCAATATACATTCTTTTCCAATGCACATGGAACATTTTCCAGGATAGACCATATGTTAGACCATAAAGCAAGCCTCCCAAAGTCTGGCGGTTCAAACCCACCAGCCACTCCTCAGAAGGAAGGTTGGGCAATCTACTTCCATAGTGATACCACCTTGGAAACTCAAGGAAGTATCACTATGAGTCAGGTCTGACTCAATGGTATATAAAAACAACAACAACAACAAAGCAAGCCTTCGTAAATTTAAAAAGAAATACTGCAAATCCATCTTCTCAGATCACAGTGGTATCAAATTAGAAGTCAACAATAGGAATATTAACAGAAAGAGCAAACACATGAAAACTGAACAACACCCTCCTTAAGAATGACTGGGTAATAGAAGAAATAAAAAATAAAATAAAATAATTCCATGAATCAAATGAGAATGAAAACACAACATACCAAAATCTTTGGGACACAGCAAAAGCAGTGATCAGAGGCCAACTAATAGCAATAAATGCACATATCAAAAAAGAAGAAAAAGCTCAAATCAACACTTTAAACCAACAGCTCCAACAATTAGGAAAAGAACAGCAAGAAAAGCCTACAGTTGTCAGAAGAAAAGAAATAATAAAGATTTGAGCAGAAAATAATGAAACAGAAAATAGAAAGATAATAGAAAAAATCAACATGACTAGAAGTTGGTTCTTTGAAAAAATGAATATAATTGACAAATCACTGGCAAATTTAACAAAGGAAAAGAAGGAGAGACTATAAGTAACACATAGAAGAAATAAATTGGGTGACATCATAACAGAACCAACTGAAATAAAAAGGATAATATCAAGATACTATGAAGAACTGTACTCCAATAAATTTGAAAATTTAGGAGAAATTGACAGATTTCAAGAAACACCCTACTTTCCTAAACTAACACACACTGAGGTGGAAAAGTTGAACAGACCCATAACAAAAGAAGAAATTGAATAGGTCATAAAAAAAAAAAAAAAAAAAAAAAAAAAAAAAAAAAAAAAAAAAATACCAACAGAAAAAAGTCCTGGCTAAGATGGCTTCACCAGAGAATTCTAGCAAATGTTCAACAGAAGAACTGACACCAATCCTTCAAACTCTTCGAGAACATAGAAAAAGATGGAATCCTTCCAAATTCATTTTATGAAGAAAACATAACCTTGATATCAAGACCAGGCAAAGACATCACTAGAAAGGAAAACTACAGACCAAAAACCTTCATGAATGCAAAAATCTTCAACAAAATCCTAGCCAATAGACTCCAACAACTTATAAAAAAATAATATATTCTGACCAATTGGGGTTCACATCAGGTATGCAAGGATGGTTCAACATTAGAAAAACAATCAACCTCATTCATCACATAAATAAAACAAAGGAAAAGAACCAGATGATCATATCAATCAATGCAGAAAAGGCATTTGACAAAATCTAACACCCATTCCTGATCAAAACTCTCAGCAAAATAGGAATAGAAGGGATATTTCTCAACATAATAAAGGATAGTATAGTGCCTAAGGCACTTAACTGCTAACCAGAAGGCTGGTGGTTCAAACCCTCCAGCCACTCCTCAGAACGAAAGTTAGGCAATCTACTTCCATAGTGATACTGCCTTGGAAACCCAAGGAGAGGTTGCTATGAGTTGGGTCCTACTTGCTGGCATGTAACAACAACAACATGCAAAACCAACAGCCAAAATTATTGTCAATGGAGAGAGGCTGAAACCGTTCCCCTTGTGAACATGAACTGGACAAGGCTGCCCTCTATCACCTCTTCTATTCAACATTTTATTGAAAGTTCTAGCCAGGGCAATAAAGCATAAAAGGGAAATCAAAGGCATCCAAATTGGAAAGTGAATTTGTTCTGTAAACTTTCACCCAAATCACAATAGATATTACAAAAAAAAAAAAGAAAAATACTATCCCTATATGCTGATGATATAATCCTATACATAGAAAACCAAAGATACTCCGGTGGAAAACTACTGGAACTAATTGAGAGATTAAGCACAGTGCGAGGATACAAGATCAACATACAAATATCAGTTGGATTTGTCTACACCAGCAAAGAGATTGCTGAAAAAGAAATAAGGAAATTAATACCATTTGTAATAGCTACCAAAAAAATAAAATAAAATAAAATATTTAGGAATAAATCTTACCAGGGACGCAAAAGACCTGTACAAAGAAAACTTCTAAAGACCACTTCCAGAAACAATAAGAGATCTACATAAATGGAAGGATATACTATGCTTGTGGTTAGGAAGATTGAACATTGTGAAAATGTCAATTGTACACAAAGCAGTCTATACATTCAATCCCAATCCAGATCTCATCAAAATTCTTGAAGAATGTGGAAAAACCAATCACTAAATTTATATGGTAAGGAAAGAGACCTCGGATAAGCAAAGGACTATTGATGAAGAACAAAGTAGGTCTCACACTCCTGGATCTCAAAACCTACAGTAGTCTAAACTGCCTGGTATGATGACAGACACATAGACCAATGGAATCTGGTTAGCAGTTAAGTGCCTTAGGCACTATGCCACCAGAGCTCCTTGGAATATAATTGAGAACCCCAAAATAGATCCATCAACCTATAGTAAGCTGATCTTTGACAAAGGGCTAAAATTCATTAAATGGGGAAGAGATTGTCTGTTTAACAAATGATGCTGGCAAAACTGGATATCTATTTGCAGAAAAATGAAACAAGATCTGTACCTCCTACCACACACAAAAACTAACTCCAGATGGATCAAAGACTTAAATGTGAAACCTCAAACTATGGAGTCCCTCAAGGAAAAACTAGGGGCAAATTTAGGGGTCCTAATATATGGCATAAATAGACTATTAAGAATAACCAAAAATGCACAAACAGCAGAAGAGAAATTAGAAGAATGGGACCTTCTAAAAATTAAATTTTTATGTGCTTCCAAAGACTTCTCCAAAAGAGTCAAAAGAGAACCTACAGATTGTGAAAAAATATTCAGGAATGACATATCTGATAAGGGACTTATCTCTAGAATGTGTAGAAAATTCTAATATCTCAACAACAAAAAGACAATCCAATTAATAAATGGGCAGAAGACATGAACAGACACTTCATCAAAGATAATATTCAGTCAGCCAACAAAACATGAAGAAATGTACACAATCATTAGCCATTAGAGAGTTGTAAATCAAAACAATAGTGAGATAGCATCTTGCCCCAGTACTTGTAGCAAAGTTCAGCAAGACAAAAGAAATGCTGGCAAGGATGTGGAGAGATTGGGACTCTCATATACTGCTGGTGGGACTGTCAAATGATGCAAACACTGTGGAAAGCATTATGGTGATTCCTTAAGAAGTTGGAATTAGAAATACCTTTTGACCCAATAATTTCATTACTAGGTATATATATTAAAGAAGTGAGAGCCAGGACAAGAGCAGATATGCACACCCATGTTCACTGCAGCACTATTTACAATAGCCAAAAGATGAAAACAATCCAGGTGCCCATCAACAGAAGAATGGATAACCAAACTATGATACATACACACAATGGAATATTATGCAACACTAAAGAATAATGTAGAATCTGTAAAACACCACATAACATGGATGAACTTGGAAGACATTATGCTGACTGAAAAGAGTCAATCACAGAAGGACAAATATTGTATTGTTCCATTTTTATAAAAAGTCAAGGGAAAGTTTATATATGGAAGGAAATGTTCTTTGTAGGTTACCAGGTGTGGAAGGGAAAAGGAGGGGACACTGCTAGATAGGTAGAGACAAGTATTGATTTTGGTGAAGGAAAGGGCAATGTGCCAAATGTGAGTGATCAACATGGTCGTAATGAGGAGGAGGAAGACATAAAGAGGTGCACAGGAAGTACAGACAACAAAGATGAACCCTTTTGCACACATAGTACTGCATTCAATGAAGGCAAACATTGATAAATGGAATGGACAGGATAAATGGGTGGACAGGTTAAATGATTAGGTATGTCTATGCAGCGGGGAGTGTGCCCATGACCATGTATAGAACTGTCAAACAATGTTTCTACAGGTGTATTTGTATGCTCTGTAAGAATTTCCAGGTAGATAGTACAGTTGACAAGGGACAAGTTTGTAGTTACTTCTTGGCCACAGCCAGCTACTCAGAAGGAGTGAGTAGTTGGACTTGTGGGCTTGCAACCGTGGTTGCAGGGGACTTCAAGCTCAATTGGCATAACATACTACACACACACACACACACACACAAATTGTTCCACATCATACCATGCAAGTAACAACTGGGATTTTAAAAGCTTGCAAGCAGCCATCTAAATGATGGGTCTAGATGATGACCTATCTAGAAGATGGGCTTCCCCTTGTCCAGAGCAAAGAAGAATGAAGAAAATCAAGGACACATGGAAACAATAGTCCAAGGGACTTGTATTCCTTGCCATCCTCAGTCTAAATGACTATGAGACTAGAAGAACTAGATGGTGCCCAGTACCACTGCTAACCACTTGGAGGAGCTCTATGTAGGAAATCCTGGATGGAATTGGAAAACAAGGTGGAATAAAACTCAAAATCACAAACACACACACACACACACACAAAGGGACCAGGTTTGTTGGTCTGAGACATTGGTGGAACCCCTGAGACTATGGCCCCTAGCTGTCCGTCAGGTCTGAAATTGAACCCACTCCTATGGCTTCCAGCCAAACAAAAGACAAGCATATGAGTTGAACATTTACAATAGGTAGATACACTCCTTGGAGAGATCAATCATAGGAGAATAGAAGGACTGTGTATGCACATGGAGACAACTCAGGGGACAAGAGTGCATGGGATCAGGAGACAGGGAAGAGCTAGATATAAGGGGGGAGAGAGAGGTGAGCTGTTGCATTGTGGGAAATTGCAGTCAATGTCATGAGACAAAATGTGTATGAAGTGCTGTATGGAAAGTGAAGTGAATTTCCTCTGTAAACTTTCACCCAAATCACAATAAAAATTAAAAAAAAAAAAAAAAAAAAAAAAAGGTGGCCTGGTGATCTACTTCCAAATCAGTCATTGAAAACTCTATGGAGTACTGATCTACTCTGACACACCATGAGTTGGAACTGACCCAATAACAACTGGTTACAGGTTGCCAGCAGCCTGAAATAAGGGGATAAGAAGCAATGAGAGGGAAGCCTGAGAGATATATGTGGAAGGAGGACGAGCAGTTTCACCCTGAGCCATGGAAAAGATTTTGGATTTATAAGGAGCTATTTCTGTCATGGATTGACACAGTGCTGCAAAGATGGGCTCAAGTATAGCAAAGATTATGAGGACAGCACAGGACCAGACAATGTTTCCTTCTGTTGTATGTTGGGTTGCTATGTGTCAGAACCAACTCAACAGCACCTAACAACACATCATGGCTGTTACTAAATTGTTTATCTCAAAGCTCACCATCCTATACTTGGCTTTGGGATCCTGAGGCAGGGATCTAAAACAAAGGTCTGCTTTATCCATTGTTTCCCTGCTGCATTCTGCCACAAGAGGCATTAGAGGGGGACTGCAAGGCTGGAGGAGAAAAAAGGGATTGGCTCCTTGCTGTTGGTTTCATCTGGCCTATCTTCTTGTGGTTGTGGTTCCTGTAAGCAGTACTCAAGCAGCACTTCATTCCAGCAGCATCACCTCCCCCTCACAGCAACATCCAAATTAAATCTGTAGTTTTCCCAATGCTTGCAAGGGATACCAGTTCCAACCACAGAGATCTGGGTTTCAGCTCCGATGGGCCCTTCCTTTACATTTCTAAGTTTTAATAATTCCATTCTCTACCCATAGTTCTCTCAACCATGGGAATGGGAAATATTCTCTTTACGTAACCTTAGTTACCTGGTTAACATTTTATACCTTGTTGGTGATTCTTTATACCAAATTTTCTATTTTCCTACAAATCATGTGGATTCTATCTCCTAACTGGGCCTGAAACATGCAGAAGCGAACCTTTGTTGAACATCTCCTATGTAACAAGTTTAACACCCATCTTTAATATTTCTTATCTCATGTAAGTGATAGAATGTGTGTAAGAATTTTAGATATTTTTAGCAACAGAAAAAAAAAAAAGAAAAGAAAACTTTTTTCCTTGCTCTCACCCATACTTTCTATTCAGTTATTAGCTATGACAAAAGAAGAAAGACCTAAAGTCCAGGGGGTCAGTAGTCAAAAAGATACACCCATCTCAGAGGAGAATTCTATGTGCAGAGGGCAATCATGAAAAATGATGTCATCAACTCCTGTACCTTGGATAAACACTGCCAATGGAACTTTCTGGAATGATGGAAATGTTCTATATTAGTGCTGTCCAATGTGATAGCAATTGAACACATGTGACTATTGAGCGCTTGAAAGGTGACTAGTGTTACTGAGGAATTGTATGTTAAATTTTATTTGATTTTCATTTAAATGCCCTCCTGTGACTTGTGATATTCTATTGGACAATGAAGTCTTAGGCTTTTCAGGACAGCAACTGAACCTAGGATGTGGTTGAAAAGCACCTCTTGGTCAGAAAGCATATTTCACAGACAATACAAGTGCCAATTGGGATTGTTAAATTGTGTGCCTGGGTGATTTGTCAATGAGATTTTCACGTACCAGAAGACTGTCAAGAACAGATCATTCATGCTGGTGCTCACCTCCACAGGTGCCAGGGAGCATCTTGCCTTGGGGAAGAAAGCAAATCTGTGCTCCATGATTAGTGTGCTATTATATTTTACAGACAGGCATCAATGCCTGGTGATTTTGATGCACTTGGCTTTAATCTTTTGAGATTTATTTAAGGAAGCTCATGCAAGGCTTCCAGCCTAAGGGAATGATAATGTATATAAAAATAGGCAAGCATAAAAGGAAGCAAAAGAAAACCTGCTTCATTTGTTTAGAAAAAAAAGTTTACCCCTATTCAGGTCCATCTGCACCTCTTTGCTTTTCAAATCCCATCTGTAACTCAGCTCTTACAGAAAGTCTTTCTTTACTCATTCACCAAAGAAAGCTACTCCCTCAACCCTCTTTTAGTAGAAAAAGACAGAAAAAAAAAAGACAACAAGAAAGCAATGAAACTTGGAGGTTGAGATTTGAAAAGAATAGATCAGAATGGATTTTAATTGTACTTCTAATGATTTGCTTCTTTAACAAACTAGAATAATATATAAATAAAATTCAACTCATTTCTGGATGATGGGACAGTGTTTAGTTTTGAAATTTCTTATCTTTATGCATATATTTAAATAAAATTGAAATGGAAAACAATAAGAAAAAAAACTACTAGCCTGAGACAGTGTCTTTCTCTACTTTTTTATGTGGATATTTTCAACATGTTTTCATTCTGGGACAGATAGATCTTTGTAGTGTCTATGCTTTTAAGTAAATACTGTCCAGCAACTTTTTATGTTGAATTTATTGCTTCAATTTCATTTAGTATTTATTTGGAAGTGTCCCTGAATAAGACAGTCTTTCTTCATAAAACAGTCACAGGGTGGGAGGGGGCACTTTGAATATATTGCAAAATTGCCCTCAATTTAACCTCTAACAATGTGTGTATATGTTTCTTTATGTAAGTTTACATAGTACTTCACAGACTTTTGAAATTTAAGTTACCTCACTAAAGTGCTCACCATTTAAATCAAGGATAGGGAGTAGGTTAAAAGTTTGGAAGTAAGAATAAACTAGAATTTAGTAACAAAGCTATACTCTAACCACAGCATTCAAAGGCACTTACTTTTTCAGTGTGCTTTCAACTTCAAATATTTTCCTTATGGGTCTTTGAGTTCATTTATATTTGTCATATTATGTATGCCAATTTTGGGCTTGGAAACCATGGTCTTTGTTATCTAAATACCAAACAGAGCATATCTACTTTTTTCCAAGTGGTTTTGTTCCTAAGGTTGTAATCTTCTGGATGTTGGACTAGTTCCAATGGTGAGAAGGAGAAGTAAAAGATCTTTTTTCAGAGCATCTCAAAGTCTTAATTAAAACTTGTTCTTTGTGGTGATAATTTTGCCTGTCACTTGTTGAGTTCACAATTTTTATGTCACCTAAACTAGAAGGCCAAACTAGAAGTGCTAGAATTCTGTTTCCTGGGAAAGAATCCTCTCTCAGACTTTTCATATAGGAGTGTACATGAGCTATCATGGATGTGGAGGGTAATACTCTTATTAAAGATTTTGGAAGTGAATTGCAGGCCTGATAGAGCCTGAAACATGACCAAAGAAAGCAGTAAGAGCAGACTGTGGCAATCTTACAAGGGTTTCTACAAAAACAACAGGGCACTATTGCATTTTATGTAAAATACTACCATGTTCTTGTTCATTATGATAGGCTTTTCCATTGGGTGTCTCTCTGTATTATGGCTCTAAATAGATGATCTTCTAGGCTTTCAGCAATTCATCTATTGTTTGGGATCCTTGTATAGATTTTTATTAAGACAAACAACTGGCAGATTTCAAGTTTTTAAATGTTAATTTCATGTGTTATGTGCAAACATTTCTTTTGACACAGTATTAGGAATCTTTATTGTTATGCTCGGCAAAAAACAAGGCTTCAGGAATTGATGGAATACCCATTGAAATGTTTCAACAAATGGATGTCACACTGGAGGCACTTACTGGTCTATGCCAAGAAATTTGGAAGACAGCTACCTGGCCACCTGACTGGAAGAGACCTATAATTGTACACATTCCAAAGAAAGGTGATCCCACAGAATGTGGAAATTAGCAAACAATTTCATTAATATGCAAGTAAAATTTTGCCTAAGATAATTAAAAAATGGTTGCAGCAGTATACTGACTGGAAACTCCCAGAAATGTAAGCTGGATTCAGAAGAGGATGTGGAATGAGGGGTATCATTGCTGATGTTAGATGGATCTTGGCTGAAAGCAAAAAATACCATAAAGATGTTTACTTGTGCTTTACTGATGATGCAAAAATATTCAATTGTGTGGATCACAACAAATTATGGATAACATTGAGAAGAATGGAAAATCTATAACACTTGATTATGCTCATGAGGAAACTGTACATAAAGGATCCTGTACATAGACCAGGAGGCTGTTGTTCAAACAGAACGAGGGGATAACTGCATGGCTTAAAATCAGGAAGGGAATGAGTCAGGGTTGTATCATTTCACCACACTTATTTAATCTGTACACTGAGCAAATAATATGAGAAGCTGGACTATATGAAGAAGAACACCACGTCAGGATTGGAGGATGTCTCATGAACAACCTGTGATATATAGACAACTCAATTTTGCTTGCTGAAAGTGAAGATGACTTGAAGCCTTTACTGATGAAAATTAAAGACTACATTTGCAGTATGAGTCACACCTCAACATAAAGAAAATGGAAACCCTCACAACTGGACCAATAAGCAGCAGCAGCACAACAATGGAGAAAAGACTGAAATTGTCAAAGATTTTATATTGCTTGGTTCCAGAATCAACACCAATGAAAGCTTCAGTCAAGAAATCAGATGGCTTATTACACTGGGCAAATCTGCTGCAAAAGACTTCTTTAAAGAGCTGAAGAGCAAAGATGTCTCTTTGAACAGTAAGGTGGGCCTAACCCAACCCATGGTGTTTTCAGTTACCTCATATGCATGTGAAAACTGGACAATGAACAAGGAAGACCAAAGAAGATTTGATGCTATTGAGTTGTAGTGTTGGAGAAGAACACTGAAATACCATGGACTTCCAGAAGAACTAACAAATCTGTTATGTAAGAAGTGCAGCCAGAATGCTCCTTAGAAGCAAGAATGTCCAAACTTTGTCTCACCTATTTTGGTTATGTTGTCAAAAAGGACCTTTCACTGGAGAAGGATACCATGTTTGGTAAAGTGGAGGGTCAGCAAAAAATGGGAAGACCCTTAAGGAGAGGGAATGACAGAGTGGTTGCAACATTGGGCTCAGGTATATCAAGTACTGTCAGGCTGGCAAAAGAACAGGCAGTATTTTGTTCTGTTGTGCATAGGGTCACTGTCAGTTGGAGTTGACTCAACAGCACCTAACAACAACATTGTTAGTCTTGCATATTCAATTTTGGTTATCTCCTATTATCCTTGTTTTGATAAAAACTGTGATCTGCAATATTTTTTTTGCAGTAATATGATATCTTACTATTCGAAATGGAAAGTCACTGTGATAATGATTTAGGGAGCTTTCCTCTCCCACTCCAATGAAACCAGTGATACAAAATATCCACAATCCTTACAGAAACAACAGAAGACAGCCATAGGGAAACCCCTCACAGACAGCCAGACACTGTGGGAGAGATCCAACAGATCTATTGACTCAGGACATGGTAATGGGGAACACCAGACTCAATTGGTACAATAAAATACATAAAAATCTTTTTCCACAACCTACATTGGTGAGTAGCGACTGGGGTCTTAAAAGCTTTCAAGCGACCATCTAAGACGAAGCTACGGGTCTCCTATCATCAGAAGCAAAGAAGAGTAAAAAGAAAAAAAAAAAAAAAAACCACGGGCATTTGGAAGCAATCAGCCCTAGGACATGATGGACCTCAAGACCAGAAGAGCTCAATGGTGTACGGCCACCAATGCCAACCACTCGGAAAAGGATCAAAATTGGAGATCCTAGATAGAGTGGGAGGGAAAACATGAAACAAAATCCAAAAACACAATAATGACCAGAATTATTGGTCGGATGGAGTCTGGTGGACCCTCAATACTATGACCTAAGGATACACTTTGGGCCTGGAATAAAACTCACTCCCAGAGGCTGGCTTTAAGCCCAATATTAAACAAGATGTACATGCAGACTACTCAACCCAGGGTGACACACCCACATACTCTATGGAGATGCATCCCTTGCAGCAATAAACCATGGGGCACCAGAGGGACAACATTCACACGGAGGAAAGGCAGGACACATGGGAGTGCATAATTATGAGGGGCATGGGGATGGGGGTTATTGGGAAGGGAGGGGAGGAGACTGGGTTAGGGTTGGGGATGGTAATTGGGGAGTGAAACCAAATGTACACAAAATGTTGAATGTAAAACAAACTGCTCTGTAAATTTGCACCTAAAACACAATTTAAAAAAATCTTATATATAAGTTAAGGAGTGGAGTTAATTTTGTCATTCCTAGGCCATGTAAACCTCAAAATTTCTTCTCTTACTTAATTATTGCAATCCAATATTGAGGAAAAAAATGAGTTTTTAATAATGATTTTTCCCATTATTTTATAAAATTATTTATATGAAATAAGAACCATACCAATCAATTATCTGTTTCTTAAATTGTGAATATTGCATTGATCAATCTCTGTTTTGTAAGCCCAATGCCTCAGTGAAGGAGAGATACATTATCATGGCCTTGATCAAATCATGTAACTTCTTTGAGTATAGAAGAGAATTTCCTCATTAATAAAATGATTTAGGCAAGATTTTCTCAAGGTTTTGTTTGTGCTACCCTAGGAACTTCCAAGAAATATTAGCCAAGTAAAATGGACCTAAAAGCAATATTTTCCATTGTTAAATACATTTGGAAAACATTATACATGAAATTTTCCTTCTCATGATTCATATTAACACTAATATAATAAAGTCCATTCATATGGCCCTTTATTTCCTTTTATTTTATGCATTATTTTATAATGACCTATAGTATTTATAGGAAAAGAGAAAACTGCCTGAAGGTGATACTTGGCCTTGAAACATTTCTAATATAATAGAGGTAAACTCTATCAGAAATGATCAAGAAAGAAAACCAGAAAACTCTGTGCTGGGAAAAAAAAAAAAAGAAATAGCTGTCATCACAAAATCAAAATCAATACAAAATTAAGAGAACACTATATTGGTTCTCTAGTGCTACTATGGCAGAAATACCACAAATGGATGGTTTAACAGATAAGAATTTATTCTCTTACAGTTTAGGAGGCTAGAAGTCTAAATTCAGAGTGCCAGTTCTTAGAGCTGAGTGAAGGTCCATCGACCACAGACTCCAGCTCTGCCTCTTATTCTAGGCCCATGGGAGCTAGAGGCTTTCTTGTAACTCAGGCAGCTGTTTGCTGCTGAGGCTGATGAATTCACGTTTGGCAAGTAGCATGGCACACTTCCAAGATCAACAGGCACATGGCAGACCACTGGTTCAAGTCCAGCAGCTGTCCCAAAATTGGCAAGTAACACAGCAGGCCACTGACATGAAGACTTGGCCAAATGCAGGATCTAGAGATTTCAAAAGGCTAAAGACCTTTGTCAAAACTTCTCCTTATTACTGGAAGCAGGCCACACTCCAGAGAAGCTATCTACATAGCTGCTCACTGCAGATTCTACCATGGATATGACTACAATCTCACCATGGGAAAAAAAACACAGCTCAGCCAATCTGACACACAAACTTAACTACCACAAACATTAGAAATAATTTTATGCTAACAAAACTTAAAAGCCAAGATAAATTTTCTTGATATATTATTTTAAAATATTGAATTTATGTTTATAGTGATGAAAAATTTGCACTGATTACAGGTAATGGCTGCAAAGTTGATTAATATAATTGATGTAAGTAAATTGTACACATATTAAAAGTTTAATTGGCGGAGGCGGGGCAAGATGGCGGACTAGGCAGAAGGATTGCACAGACCCTCTTCAACAAAGAAAAGGGAAACCAATTAATACAGACACAGAAGATAATCCTGGACCCCTGAGCCTTGAAGGAAAGGATGCAGATTTGGACTAAACCCCAACTAGCAGAAGAATTTGCGTGAAAATACCA
>NW_006922178.1:1402637-1455253 GCF_000298275.1 Orycteropus afer afer
AAATGATAAATCATCTTCCAAGTCTGCTTATATATAACCAAATACCTCCTGAGATTTTTATTTCTTGGTTTGCAGGTTTAGGATTATGGTTTCATGGGAAATCTCAGTCATTTGGCCTAATACTGTATTTAGTACATCTGCTCTATCTCTTAGATTATTATGTAGTGCCTGGGGTTTTCAAAACTTGTATGTGACCATCCAAGTTACAACAATTTGTCTCTATTCTTCTGGAGCAACAGAGGAAGAAGAAGAAGAAGGAGAGTGAGTAATAGAAGAAGGAAATTGAATGCAAATAAAATTGCCTCTATGAAGAAATGTTGTCTTTGCCATGAGGCCAGAACTGAGAAGTGCCCAGCTATCATTCCTGAATGTTTTGACCAAAGATTCTATTCAAATTCTGATCAAAAGGGGAAAAATATAGAAAGAATTCCAAATTTTCATGGATTCTAGACTTTCTGGAGCTCATGAGACTGGGTGAACTCCAGAAACTGTTGCGCTGAGATAATCTCTACACATTAAATAAAAAATATCTCCCAAAGTCTTTAACTAAAGAGTAATTTAGCTTATTTAGTAAAGAATGTCTTCCTTGAGCATCATGCTTTCTTATAGAATTATCTATATGAGATTAAATTGTCAATCTAACTCACTGCCATCAAGTTGGATCCAACTCATAGCGACCCCTCCTTGGGTTTCCGAGGTAGTATCACTATAGAAGTAGATTATCCAATTTTCCTTCCAAGGAGTGGCTGGTGGGTTTGAAGTGCCAGCCTTCTGGTTGGCAGTCAAATGGCTTAGGCACTATGCCACCAACTTAAAAAGTTACATTGGAAGCTGAAGAGGCAATGAATTTATGTTAATGGAGGAGGAATAACTTAGAAAAAGAAGGTGTGAATGATTGCACAACTGGAGGAATATAATCAGTGTTACTGAATTGTACATGTAGAATTTGTTGAGCTGTGTATATTTTCAACAAAAGCAACACTAGCTTAAAACTAAAATTAAAAAGTGACTCAGGAAGAAAATTCTATAAATCAACAACCATAATTTAAATTGAAATCAGTAATTGAAAATCTTACTTCATAACATACCAGAACTAATACCTTACTAAATCTTCTTTCAACAGAAAAGCTCAATCCTATGAAACTGTATGAGAACAGAAAAATGAAGAAAATTGCCTGATTCATTATATATGTTTAGTATACCCTTTCACTAAGGAGTTCCAGTGGCACAGTGCTTAAGGCATTTGACTGCTAAGTAGAAGGTTGGCAGTTCAAACCCACCAGTCACTCAGCAGAAGGAAGACTAAGCAATCTACTTCTGTAAAGATTTACCTCCTCACAAACCCAAAGGGGGTTGCTATGAGTCAGAATTGACTCTATGGCAGTAAGTTTGGTTTTTGGTTTTATACCCTTTCAATATGCAGAAAATACCATGGACTGCCAGAAGAACAAATCTGTCGTGTACAGCCAGAATGGTCCTTAGAAAGAAGAATGTCTAGACTTTGTCTCACTTATTTTGGTCATGTCTAGAGGAACCAATCCCTGAAGAAAGATGTCATGCTTAATAAAGTGGAGGGCCAGCAGAAAGGGGAACACCCTCAATTAGATGGATTGACACAGTGGCTACAATGATAGGTTCAAGCATAGCAAAGATTGTGGGGATGGCACAGGAGCGGGTAGTGTTGCATTCTGTTGTACAGAGTCGCTATGAGTCAGAGCCTATTTGATGGGACTAAACAGCATCATCATACCCTGGATAACAAAATCAGACAAATACAGTATAAGAAAAATAAAATGAAATAGTATAAAAAAATAACTAGAAACTAATCTCAATTATAAACAAAAAAATTCATTAAAATACTAGCAAATAGAATTTATCAGTGAATTAAATAAATTCCACAACATTACTAATTGGGTTTTTATTCATTATGAAAGCATAATAAAACTTCAGAAAATCTATTAATGGAGATTAAAGGACAAAAGCCATATAATCATCAAAGTAGATGAAGACATGGCATTAAATGCTATCCAAGACTTTTGCTTGATAAAAACTCTAAGAAAATTAAAAACAGAACTGAATTTTTTAACCTAGTAAATAATATTTACTAAAAACCTACATTAAATATTATAGTGTTGAAAGTCACAAGTAGTCACAAGGTGAAGGTGTTCAATATTAACACTTTCAGGAAGGACTGAACAAATCAGTAAGACAAGGCAAAGAAGAAAATAGTATTAGAATTGGAAAGAAAGGAGTAAAGTGATCTTTATGTTCACATGACCCCAAGCTAATATGGAATAACAGAGGATAAAAAAAAATTTTAAACCTAAGATTTTTCACCAGACATTACAGCTTATTATAAAGCTCTAGTCCACCACCTGTCAGATTGTCATGCTGAAGTGGCTGTGTGTTGCTATGATGCCGATTGCTACAATGCCACAGGTATTTCAAATACCAGCAGTTGTTGGCTGTTGTGAGTTACTGTTGAGTTGATTCCACCTCATGGCAACCTCATGTAAGCAGTGTAGAACTGCTCCACAGGGTTTTCAAGGTGACCTTTTGGAAACAGAACACCAAGCCTGTCTTCTGATGTGCCTTTGGGTGAGTTCATACTGCCAATTTCTCAGCCATTTGCACCACCTAGCAAATACTAGGAAGAAAAGACTGGCAATCTACTGAAAATTAGCCAATGAAAACCATATAGATCACTATAACATATTATGTAATATGTGTAGGGCCTAAAGCATTTGACTACTAACCAGAAGGCTGGTTGTTCAAACCCACCAGCCACTCCTCAGAAGGAGGATTGGGCAATCTACTTCCGTAGTGATATCACCTTGGAAACCCAAGGAGTGGTCACTATGGGTTGGATATGACTCGACGGCAGTGAGCTTGGTTTGGTTCATAGTTTGGGAGATGAGCCCAAGTACACAAGTGATCATGAAGAACAAGGCAGCATTTCATTCTGTTATACATAAGGTCACCATGAGTTGGAGCTGGGTCAATGACAACTAACAATAACAACATAATGTTTTAGTGCTTAAAAATATCTGAAGCAAATATGGCAATGGCTTAAAATTTGTTCAGCTGAATAGTGAGTACCTGGATGTTATTCTATAACTATTTGAATATTTTTCTTTAATACTTTATCATCACAATGCTTAAAAAATAAGAAACAAGGGTCCAGTGAGGTTAACATGAATATAACTTAACAAAGAATATAACATATGACTATTCTAGCTGGTAATGATTTTTCTGAATCTCAAGTCTGAGACACCCTTGTATTACTTTTCTTTTCCCCAGTTATAACTGGGAAATTCCTTCTTGAGCACCTTCTCATTCCCCAAGCTTCCCTATATCTTTGGCTTCCAATCTAGCTTGCCTACTGAACAATCCTTTTGTTTCCTGTCTTGCCTCTTTAGCAGCACCCTGGTACAAAGCTTTCAAACTTATGGAACTGATTCTTTTTTTTTTTTTTTCTTAATTGTGATAAATATGCATGTAACAAAACATCTTCCATTTTAATATTTTTCACATATACAATTTAATTATATTTATCATGTTGTTCAACCATTATGCATTTCCAACTTTTTCCATCACCCTGAAAAGAATCTCAGTGTCCCCTAAGCAATGAGCCCTCCTTGCCCTTTCCACTTATCCCTACTTCCTGTTGTTAGCTGCCCTCATGTAGGCCACCAACTCGGAGCACAACCTTTGTGATCCATAGGGTTTCCATTGGCTGAGTTTTAGAAGTAGATTGCCAAGGCTTTCTTCCTAGCTTTAGTTTGGAAGCTCTGTTGAAATATTTTCAGCATTATAGTAAAGCACAAGGCACCCCTGACAGACCAGTGGTGGCTGTGCTTGATGTGTATTAGTTGGGGATTGAACCAGATTTCCCATATGAAAGGCAAGAATTCTACCACTGGTCAACTCTGGTCTCTGGTAATGATGAATAAGCTTTGATCTCTATACATTTGCCTATTCTAGATCTTTCATATCAGTGGGATTCTTAATCTAGGTTTTGAGTACTGAATCATTTCTCCTGGCAAACCCACACCTCCCCATCTTCTCAGATTCTTCCTTGGATATGGATAAACCATGGTATAGTCAGTCATTCAATGGACTATTTCCTAGCCATTCAAATGAGCGAAATAGAAGCACATTTCTTACTCATTTTATATAAAAACATAATGAGGATCAAGAGAACAAGCAGCCCCCACAAGAGGCATTTCCATTGACCTCCTGGGGCCTGGACACTGCCCACAGCCCAGTCCTCAGATGACCTTGGGCTCTGCCATTCCCTGGTTGCAGCAGTTGCAGACCCTAAAACAACATGGCAAAAGCTCTGCTCTGTTTATTGAAAAAACATAAGTAGACTCCAAAATTACACTTCTGGTAGGTTTTAATATGGTAAAAATTATACACACGGACCAAGATTGGAAGGGAATAGAATGAAATGAAAATAGATTTTTTTTTAATGTGTCAGTATGGTAGGCAATTTTCTTCCCTTTCTTTTGTACTCCATCGATATTGTTATGTTTGTGTAACAAGTTATTTTAAAATGTTTTTTTTTTTTTTTTTTTTAAAGTAGGTTGTAGGACAGATGGAATCAATCTGTAATCCTTCTGGTAATGAACAGTGAATTTTCTCAAAGTTGATAATGGGCTTCAATTCTGCTGTCAGAACCACAATCTATCTATAATTCCAGGAGAGCCATTTCCTCTGGATCACATGTTCCAGAATAAAAATGACAGCAATGCCGTACTATATACCTTTTGGCAATATTAATTACAACTCTCTTTTCAAAGTCTTTTACAGATTAATGACTTCATTTGCATTGTGGGAATGATGAGAAATGGTTACCAGTATTTCAAAAGTAGTGGTGGGAATGGGAAGAAGATCTGGTGGTGTAGTGGTTAAGGCATTTGGCTGCTAACCAAAAGTTCTGTGGTTTGAAACCACCATCTGCTTATCAGAAGAAAGATGAGGCAATCTGCTTCAGTAAAGATTTATAGCCTTGGAAACCCAATGGCAGTCACTGTTAATTGTAATCAACTCAATGGCAGTAGGTTTGGTTTGGTTTTGTTTGGAATGGATGTGGATAGATTGCTTGTGGATAGACTGCTTCCCAAGCAATTGGAGTGAGAAGATCCTATTTGTTGGATGGCCATAGGTCAGTAAATGATGTACTGAGGAGGAAATGAGATTCTTCTGGTTGCCAAAGTGTAACATCTTGTCACATGGTGGACTTTGGTAGTCGTAAGTCCCAGGTTATGACTGGACTTCTGTCCCAGTTCTGCCACTGGACCTTGTGGTTGTTAGATGCCATCGAGTTGGTTCTTACTCATAGTGATCCTATGCACAGTAGAACAAAATGCTGCAGAGTCCTGTGCCAGACTTACAAACATTGCTATATTTGAACCTATTGTTGCAGCCATTGTGTCAATCCAACTCATTGAGGATCTTCCTCTTTTTTTCTGACCCTCTACTGGACCTTGGGCACATTCCTTGGCCCATCTAAGCTTCACTCACCTCTCTAGTGAAACAGGGATGATAACGCTCACCTGAAAGAATGGATATGAGCATGAAGTGAAATAAAGTATGAAGGGACCCGGCATATAGCAGATACTCAGTAAACAACTATTATTTTTCACTAGCTCAATTCCTTGAGTTCTATTAAAGAGTGCTATTACTTAACTAAATAACATAAATGGGCCATTTATGAGCAGGTCTATAGACAGCACCTTAAAGGTTGGTGGTTCAAATCCAGCAGCTCTGTGGAAGAAAAGACCTGGTGATCTGCTCCAGAAAAAATTGCAGCCTAGGAAATGTTATGGGGTAGATCTGCTCTGTCACATGGGATCACTATGAATCAGAATTGAGTTGATGGCATCCAACAACAATAGATGGAGTGAGAATTTACATGTAATGGAATTGCCAAGAATGTAGCAGGCCTGGTGCATGCTATTATTTGAAAAGGAATCACAACTGTGAATTTACAATACAGCCCAACATTTCATTCCAGGGATTTCTGCACCCAGGACAAATTTGCAATACATATCTACATACCAGGGTTGGGCTGAGATCCTTGCAACATGAAGTTGCCTTGAATAAACGAAGGCAAACCTTGTGAGGGACAGTATTTCAGTAGCCCACATGTTTAGCTTGGCAAACCATTCTTAAACAAGTGGTTTGTCAGATGTTCTCATTAATAGCAAAGAGATAAAAACAAAACAAAACACAATATAAGGGGAAGAGGGACTACTGCAAAGGGAGTGTAAGTGCAGCCAGTTGTTACGGAGCATAATTCATAGGGCTGTGATATAGGGTCGTAAGTGTCCAGACAAAATCTCATGCTGGAAGACCTGCCTCATTTTCTCTTTCCAGAGTCCATGTGTGTTTATGCCTTATGATCCAGAAAGTAAGGGGTGAACTGATGTTGATCCAAGTTTTGAAAAACACAATAGGGCAAGGCATCTGTTTTCATAGATGCATCTCTCATAAAATCCTAGAGAGGCTACATCCTGTTCTTTGGAATATTCCAAACCATATCCTATTGGGATAGGTTCTTAAGGGATGCCATTTCATCTAAGGCTTCCATGTAGGAACCTCCTCACCCCTCACCTCATGAATTCAATGTTTTTTTTTTTTTTTTCCTGCCTCAACTTTGCTCAATTTTACTTCAAATAAATATATATATACTAGATTGCACACTAAAGTTTTTATCTTCCTCCAGGGTATTTTTCGTCCATTTACTCAAGGCACCATGCCCAGAAAATATTTTGAGGATGAAATTATCCCAAGAAAAAAATAACTTATAGAGTCTCAACCTTTGGGGGCATGACTTCATTTCACTCATTTTAAATAGCTGTGGTGTCTGCAATTGCTATAGATATTTGTCCTGTTATGTCATGTGGGACTTCTGAAAGATGTTCTGCTGGTTGCTTGCGAGGAAAGACAAGTGGTGGGGAGGAAGCCATGGAAAATGTTCAGCGTGATGTTTGAGGAGACCCCAGTCCCTCTTAGTGCACAGGATTATTTTAGACCAGTTATCTGAGGCATTTGACTGCTAACCAGAAGGCTGGCAGTTCAAACCCACCAGCCACTCCTCGGAAGGAAGGCAATCTACTTCCATAGAGATACCACCTCGGAAACCGAAGGAGGGGGAGCTATCAGTCAAATTGTCTTGACAGCAGTGAGTTTTTTTTGAGTTTTCACCCCCTCAGGTTTCATGCCTGGCAAACAAGAGTTAATAAAGTTTTTTTTTTTTTTTTTAATCTCTCTCTCATGGTTGTCATGAAAATCAAAACAAATTGTTAATATGAAGATTTTGAAAAAAATATATAAAGGACAATGTAATGCATTACTATTTTCCATCTTCCAGATCCATTGGAATTAAGTTCTAGGAGTCGCTGGGTGGCACTAAATTACTAGCTGAAAGGTTGGCAACTTGAAAGCTCTCAGAGACACTTCAAAAGACATCCCTGGAGATCTGCTTCTGAAAGGTCACATATTGGAAACCCTATGGAGCTCAGTTCTATTCTGCACACGTGGGTTGCCAGGAGTTGGAATTGACTCCATGACAACTAGCAACAACAACAACCCCAAATAACAAGAATTATATCCTAGTTTTCCATGGCTGTCATCCCTCACTCATTTCACCAAAAAATATCATTTAGAGAGAAAGAAAATAGGAATGCCTGATGACCCTCTTTGGGATGCTAAGTCTCTTCTTTGGTGGACCACTTGCATAACCTGCCTTGATTTCTGAAAAAGTCTACATCATTGTTGTTGGCTGCCACCAAGTCAGCCCCCAGTTCATGCCAAACCCACATACAACAGAATAAAATGCTGCTCATCTGAGCACCATCCCATGATTGGTTGTAGATCAGACCATTGTGATCCACAGGATGATCACTGGCTGATTTTAAGGCAAAGGCTTTCTTCCTAGAAACTCTACTGAAATCTGTTTAGTATCCTAATAACACACAAACCACCACTGACAGATGGGTGGTAGCTGTGCATGAGTTACCCACTGCCCCCCACCCTCCACCCCACCCCCCAAAAAACTGCCATCAAGTCAATTCTGGCTCATCGCAAACATCATTGGGTTTCCAAGGCTGTAAATCTTTACATAAATAGATTGCCTCTTTTTCTTCCCATGGAGAAGCTGGTGGGTTTGAACCACTGACCTTCTGGTTAGCAGCCAAATGCCTTATCCACAACACCACCAAAGCCCCTTGTGCTTGAAGTATAGTGGCCAGAAATTGAATCAAGGCCTCTCACATGGAAGACAAGAATTCTACCACTGAATCACTCTTGCCATCAGAGAAGGCCATGCAAACCCCTAAACATCCTCTTTCCTTGTTCCCCAAAGCCCCTCTGGAGGCTGTCTTAATATCAGAAATTCCTACTATTAGCCATCCCTTCTAGCAACATTTAAGGTGCTCTGGTGGCATAGTGGTTAAGGCATTTGGCTGCTAACCAGGGGAGGGTGGTTGTTTGAACCAGCTGCTCTACAGGAGGAAGATGAGGCTATCTACTTCTATAAAGATGTACATCCTTGGAAACCCAGTGGAGGTCACTATGAGTAAGAATTGATTTGATGGCAGTGGGTCTTTTGGTTTTGTGGTGTAGTGTTTAAGACATCTGGCTGCTAACTCAAAGGCTGGTGGTTTGAACCCACTAGCCCCTCCATGGAAGAAAGATGAGGTCAATCTGCTTCTTTAAAGATTTAAAGCCTTGGAAACCCCATAGGAGTTGCTATGAGTTACAATCAATTTGATGACAGTGAGTAAGTTCTAGCAACATTTGGGAACAAAATTTTAACCTCAATGAGACCCTTGAGTCAGGATTCACTGGCTCCATTATAAAGCATCTCCCAGTTTGAGAAAAGTCCTACTGATGATGTCCTGATTAGCCACGTAAAACTCATAGCTTTGGATGCAGATTTCTGAGATTGAGCCAGGTTGTAAGGTAACTAGTTTGGTAACTGGGTACAGTGGAGAAAATTCTGTATTTGATTGTGAATTTGGACTCTTTGCTTTGGTTGCTAATGAAGTCATACTAATGTACAACAATAGAAATCCATGTTAAAGTATAAAATCTCATTTTATTTCTACACATTTATTAATTTATTGTACTTTGTCCAGTTGGATCCAGCTATATTTCAGACTCCATTAAACTAACAAATGAGCTGCTTTAACTGCTGGCCACTCCATCGATCATCCTTTTCAAAGCCAAGGGTATGTCTTGGGTCAGAAATGAACTAATAAAAATTGTTTAAAAAAATAAGCCCCTACATTCTATGTGACATTTTCCCCTCTTTTTTTGAGGGAGATGAGACATGTTGACAAAAATCCCCAAGAAGATGACTCTGTAAGTCTCAGTGTGCCTGCACTTTGACGCAGACCAAAGAAATCATCCATTCCATTTTACCTCCATCTCTTCTGCCACGCAGCCACCCTCCAATGGACATAAGGCAGACCACTTCAAATTGGTGCCTTAGGAAGGAAGGATGTAGGTCTGTGTTTGTCCGATATACTTTCCCTTGTCCCCACCTATTTCCTGAGCCGAAGCAGCCTGCGTGGAAGACTATGTGGCTGCACTAGCAGGAGGAGTCCGAAAATAGCTGTGTAGCCATAAATTCTGAATCTGGTGTGCCTGGTGTGAGTGCTGGGCACCTGCAGCCTCACCAAATGGTAGTCCCTTCCTTCCCTCTGCATTTGGTCCTTGTCCACCTGGCTTGGCCTTCTGCTGCAAACTCCTGCTGGGATTTAAGCCCTCTGCTGAGCCTCAACACTGTGGATGAAGCCCTATACATTGCCTGGCTCCAGAAAAACCTTTATCCTGGGCAGGAAAAAAAAAAAAAAAAAACACTTGCCTGCTCTTTTTCCTCCCTTCCCTTTCCTTCCCAACAACTTGCTAGTCTCCTGTGTGAACACACAGATACCCATAGGAATATCACTGTACTACTGAGATCAATTATTGGGAGTTAGGGTTGAGTACAGCCTGCCCAGGGTGGTAAGTCGTCCAATCAGCTCAACAGAGAATATTTTCATCTCAAAAAGCTTGAGTAGCTCTGATCTGGTCCAAATCCCACACAGAGGAGGGACTTAAGGCTCAAGATGAAACCTGAGCCATGACTCTAACACTCATTCTTTACTCATTTATTTATTTGATAACTATCCAATCTCATTTACCAAATAGTCAATGAAAGCCTTTTATGTACACAAAGACTATTCTGTGGATTGCTGTGGTAATGCTCTCATTTGAGAGATTTTCCCAATTCAATGTAAGTCCCAACATTCCTAATAAAAGATATTAGCATATCATAAAGTGAGATTGTCACAACAATGAGTTCTCCCATTATTCAACCTCAGATTCTATGTATGAAAACGTTGATGGAGGAGCAATGGGATTAACTGCCTCCTACAATCTGTGAGTCCCTGAGTACTGTAAATGGTGAACCCTCACATCTGCTAACTGAAAGACTAGAGATTCAAATTCACTCAGAGGCACCTCTGAAGACAGGCTTGGTGATCTGCTGGAACATCAGCCATTGATAACCCTATGAAGCACAGTTCTATTCTGACACATCAGATGCATCGCCATGAGTAGACATCGACTCAATGGCAACTGGTTAAGCTGGCTTAAGCAATCTGCAAGAACCACATCTGGTTCACAATTAGAAAAGTGGATCCTTGCTGCAAATATCTTTAAAATAGTTTCTACACAACATGGTTTATGGGATTTAAATAAGCATGGGGAGGCAGAGGGTAGAGGAAAAAGATAAACTACTTGGAAAAAAGGACAGAAATAGTCTGTGGGGGGAAAATTCTTTGAATTTTAGCCAGTGAGATCTTTGAAGACAATATTTCAAAAGCTCTGTTATCATACAGGCTCCTAAAGAATGGTGGTCTGGCAAATTTTTAGCCTTTTCATGTTAGTCCACAGACCACAGTCTGGGCACAATCTTCCATGAAGAACAATAATCCTCAATACAATGTTACGAAAAAATTGCTTCTGTACTCTTTTTATATATTTGTTCAGTTTTCACACTGTGGATTCCCAGACACCCATTCAATAGTCAAATTATTATTTCAAAATACTGGCGGAGTCCAGAAGTCTTGCTCAGTCTACTCTGTGATGATTAGAATTGTCTTTCTCATTTCTCTCTGGTCCATGTGCAGACATCATCTGAATCACTTTTTCTGTATAATTTGAATTTCATGGCAATAGTCAACCATCAGAAAAAAAATGCACTTCAATTTAAAAATTCCACACACTCATATAGGCACAGATATGCATGTATCCACCATCTGTCTGGTTTGTATGTTGCTATGATGCTAGAAGCTATGTCACTTGGTATTTCAAATACCAGCAGGTTCATCCATAATGGACAGGTTTCATGGAGCTTGCAGACTAAGACAGACTAGGAAGAAAAGCCTAGTGATCTACTTCTAAAAATCAGCCAACGAAAACCCTAATGGATTACAACAGACTATTTATTTCCTGATATAGTGCTAGAAGAAGAGTCTCCCTAGGTTAGAAGGCACTCAAAATACCCACTGGCTGCAACAATGGATTTGAGCATACCAGTGATTGTGAAGAAGTTGCAGGACATTTAATTCTTTCCTATGTGAGATTGCCAGCAACTAACAACAAAAAGAAACACATACACACACACACATCACTGAAGGTAAATAAATAAATAAATAAATCTCATTCCTTTCTGTATTTACACTCAGACTATGAAAAAAAATCTAATTCTAACAACTATTTTTGAGCATATCTATGTGAAATGCCTCATTAATTGCTTAGATCTTCATTATAACCCTCTAAGGCAGTTGTTCTTTTGTTGTTCTGGGAGCTCTGGTAGCATAGTGCCTAAGGCCCTTGACTGCTAACCGGAAGGCTGGTGGTCCAAACCCACCAGCCACTCCTTGGAAGGAAGATGGGGCAATCTACTTCCGTAGTGATACTGCCTCGGAAACCCAAAGAGGGGTCGCTATGAGTCGGGTCCGATTCGATGGCATATAACAACAACACAACAAACTGTTGTTCTAATTCTACATATTGCTTGTTGTTGTTGTTATGTGCTGGGGAGTAGGACAAATTCATAGTGACCCCTCCTTGGGTTTCCAGGGCGATATCACTACAGAAGTAGATTGCCCAACCTTCCTTCTGAGGAGTGGCTCGTGGGTTTGAACTTCCAGCCTTCTGGTTAGCAGTCAAGTGCCATAGGCAGTAAGCTACCAGAGCTACTACATATTAGAAGATTAAAGTTTAAAGAGTAAACCTTGGTGGTGTAGCAACAGACAGAAGTAACTGAAGCCTTTTTGTCTCAAGAGCCTAGGTTCTTAATGATTAGGTTGTATTTTCCCCTTAGAGATACAGAGATATGGGTAAAAGGAGAGTGGCAGACCTATTTTAGGAGAGTGTATCAGGAAGTATTCAGGACTTGGAAATCTTGAACAGGACCTCCCCTGCTCTACCCCCCACAATATCCACTCACTCACAAAGTGATTTTGTAGATGAGGAATTTATGCAGCCCATTTCTGCATTGATTTGGTCCACTTCGTTATTAACTCTTTTGAACTTGGGGACCCTCTCTACTTCTCTTTAAAACGTCTCACACACAAGATCAAGTATAATTATGATGATGATCTTATTGAGGTGGGAGAAACAGATTGATTTTCTCAGCTAATTGGATGTTTGTTCATTCAATATAGTCCAGTATGCCAGAGAATGGCCTAGAAACAGCAGAAAAGAGAGAGCTAGATCTTGACATTTCCCCAAGGAGAAAATTTTTAAATGTAGTAATATAAGTGCCAATTATGTTTGAATGAATGCATGAATGAATGCTCCATTATCACTCTTTCATCTAATCCTATTGTGCTCTCTGTCCCCAGTCATAAGACCCACACTTTTGTCTTTTCCCAGGGTTTGCATTCTTATCTTTCATTCCTTGGGAAGTCTGAAGAAAAGTGTAGTTGGATGAACTTTCCTCTGGATGTACCTGACCAAGTGAAATATACTTGTGTCATTAACTAAGTTTGAAATTAAAAAGAAGGTACTAATGTAGTTAACAGAACTTTTTTCTCTCTGAACAGTAAAAAAGTAGAGGGGCAGAAAGTATACTTCACGCTACAAGATTGCAAACAAGTGTCTCCCTTGAGTCCGCATTCTTCTATACTTTCATCAGACAAGTTCCTTATTTTCAGGCACATGAAGTCTCAGGGCTTACAATTATTTTCAAATATGAACTCTTACTTTATTGAATAATCTACCCAGAGAAGAAAATTCTGGAAAGTAAAAGAGGGTTCTCAACCACCGACCTTCATAAAATTTTAAATTTTCCCTTGGATGTTATTTAAGCCATATTTTAGGAAGATAAGAAAAATGAGAAAAATGGGACATCTGCTCAGTAAAACTTTAGGCAGAAGAAGATGAACTCTTAGATTAAGCCAGTTGTCCATGGGCGGTATCTCTTGGCTTTCTTTAATGACTCAGATATAGTGTTTCCCTCTCCCTATCAAGTGATTTTGTTATCTTTGCTTTGCATTACTTTTGGAAAGAGTAAAGTTATTTAATTAAAATCAAACTTAGATGAGTTGGGTTAGGACCCCACTCTGCTAGCAGCACTGATATTTCATTGAGTTTTAGCCTATGTAAGTGAGAACATGAATAGTTCACCTTCTTTGAAATATACTCAATTGTTTCAATTTATGAGGAAATCAGACTTAAAAAAATAATGAAAAAAGTGTTCCTGACAGTAACAAAAAGAAATAATTATGTTTCTGAATATGTAAACATGAAATCTATAAAATAAATGTTTTGGCAAAATATGTCTTTCTGGCACCAATGTAGTTGTCAACAAGAAATGTTTTCCTGGGGAATAAAAGATTTCATGGAAGAAATGTTCGTATCCTAAAACTGATTGATTACAGAATTGGAGGAAATTGTATAGCCAAGAATGAGAATCGATTTTTTTTCTATTCAAATAAGGAGATGCTTAGGTTTAAGTGGTTCTGTGAAATTGTCTTTGTATTGGTAGTTGCATTACCCATACTAGTCTTATTCCTTTGCCGGTAAGCCACACTTAAATTAGTCAGGTTTTTGTAGGATCTAGAATATTGACACTTTGGCCAAAGGAAGGAAAACATATTCAAATCATTATGACTGCATTTATACCATCTAGAAAGAGTAAAGTTATTTAATTAGAGTCTGAGTCTTCAGATTTTCGTGAATTTGATGGACCTGGTCTAAAATACTTAAGAGTTAAAGTTACCTAAATTGCATTTTCCCTCCTTCATACTTTGCCCCAACCAAACAGAGGAAGTCTTGATAATAAATACTATGTTTGAGTCAGGCACACCTTAGCTCTCCAAGTGGCAACTTTGATTTTTAAAGCTTCAAAAACATATTTTGCAGCAGATTTGCCCAATGCAACCCACTGTTTGATTTTTTTAACTGCTACTTCCATGGGCATTGATTGTGAATCCAAGTCAAATGAACTCCTTGAGAATTTCAATCTTTTCTCCACTTATTATGATATTGATTTTTGGTCCATTTGTGAGGATTTTTGTTTTAGTTAAGGTGTAGTGTAATCCATATTGAAGGCTGTAATCTTTTATCTGTGTTTCAAGCAAGCTCGTGTGATCTGCATTTTATAGTATGTTAATAAATATTCCTTCAATCCTGATGCAGCTATCAGTAACAGCAAACACCAATCTATGGATGGATACATAGATAGACAGGCAAGATGGTCAGGTATGGATATTATTTTTGTTGTTAGGTGCCATTGAGTCAGCTCAGCTATAGGGACCCTATGTACAACAGAACAAAACACTGCTCGGTCCTGTGCCAATCTCACAATACTTGCTATCTGAGCCCGTCGTTGCAGCCACTGTGTCAATCCATCTCATTGAAGGCCTTCCCTTTTTTTCGTTGACCCTCTACTTTACCAAGCATGATATCCTTCTCCAGGGAATGGTCCCTTCCAACAACATGACCAAAGTAGGTGAGACAAAGTCTGTCCATTTTCACTTCCAAGGAGTATTCCAGCTGGACTTCTTCCAGGACAGATTTGTTCATTCTTTTGGTAGTCCATGGTACTTTCAGCATTCTTTGCCAACACCACAACCCAAAGGCATCAACTCTTCTTTGGTCTTCCTTGTTTATTGTCCAGTTCTCACATGCATATGAAGCAATTGAAAATACCATGGCACACCTTAGCCTTCAAGGAGACATCTGTGCTCTTCAGCACTTTAAAGAGGTCCTTTGCAGCAGATTTTCCCAGTGCAACACGACATCTGATGTCTTGACTGCTTTCTATTGGTGTTGATAGTGGAACCAAGTAATATGAAATCTTTAACAACTTCAATCTTTTCTCCATTTATTGGTATGGAGACAAAAAAAAAAAAAAAAAAACCCACAAACTCACTGTTGTCGAGTCAGTTCCAACATATAGCAACCACTTCTTGGGTTTCCAAGGTGGTATCTCTGTGGAAGTAGATTGTCCAGTCTTCCTTCCAAGGAGTAGCTGGTGGATTTGAACATCCAGACTTCTGGTTAGCAGTCTAGTGCCTTAGGCACTACACCATCAGAGCTCCTATGGAAGTATACCCATGACCATATATAGGTTTGGCAGATAATATTCCTACATATGTATTTGTATGTGGTATAAAAATGCCCATGTGCAGTTTAAAGCTAATAGGAGGCAATGCTAAGATAACTTCTTAGCCACAACTAAGCACCTTGAGGAGTGAGTTGCTGAGAGCTTCAGGCTGGGGACTGTGGTCATGGGGAAAATCAAGCTCAACTGACACAACATAGCATAAAAAATATTGTTTTATATATTACTTAGATGAGTAGTAATTGGGGTCTTAAAACTTGCAAGCAGCTATCTAAGATGTAACTATCTGGTCTCTTCTCATCCAGAGCAAAGAAGAGGGAAGAAAATTAAAGACACATGGAAACCATTAGTCAAAATGCCTAATGGACCATGAGAATCTCAGCCTATGTGACCCTGAGACCAGAAGAACTAGATTATGACTGGCTACCAATGCCAACCACTTGGAAAGGAATCAAAATTGGAGATCCTGGGTAGAGAAGGAGAAAAATGTGGATCAAAACTCAAAATCATTAAAAAAAAAAAAAAAATGCAAGCCTTGCTAATCTGATAGACACTGGCCAAACCCTGGAGACTATGGCTGGAGTTACCCTTCAGGCCTGGAATTGAACTCACTTCTGTGGCTTAATTCTCAGCCAAACAACAGACAGGCCTATGAGCTGAAGACCTATAGCAGGGAGATGTACTCCTTAGAACAATTTTCCATGGGAGAACAAAAGGGCAACATTTGCACAAAGAGAAAGGTAGGGAGGCAGGAATGCATAGGCAAAAAAGACAAAGGGAAAAGGTAACCACAGGGAGAAAGAGTGGGAGGAGAGCTGTTACACAATGGGGAATGTAACCAGTATCACAAAACAAAATATGTATGAACTGTTGAATATAACATGAAATCTGCTTTGTAAAATTTCACTGTAATCAATAAAAAGTTAAAAAGAAAAGTTCTTGATGCAGCATACTTCATATAATCCAGCTTCTCAGATTATTTGCTGTGCATACAGATTAAGTAAAGTATTGAAAGGATACAACCCTGACCACACCTTTCCAGATTTTAAACCACAGAGTATCCCCTTGTTCTGTTTGAATGACTTCCTCTAGATCTATGTATATATTCGCCTGAACACAAGTAAGTGTTCTGGAAATCCCATTCTTTCCAAAGTTATGCACAATTTCTTATGATCTGCATAGTTGGATGTCTTTGAATAGTCACTAAAACATGAGTAAACATCTTTCTAGTATCTGGTTTTAAACAAGATCAGTATGATGTCAACAATGATATTCCTCATTCCATGTCCTCTTCTGAATCCATCTTGAATTTCTAGCAGTTTCCTGAAAAGGAACAGTGTCCTATTCATTGTCAAAAAGAACATTTCTAGATCTATCATGAAATAAGACAATGTCCAAAAAAAACAAACCAAACTCATTGCTGTAGAGTCAGGTTTGACTCATAGCACCTTGGGTTTCCAAGGAAATATCACTACAGAAGTAGATTGCCCAAACTTCCTTCCGAGGAGTAGCTAGTGGGTTTGAACTACCAGCCTTCTGGTTAGCAGTCACATCCCTTAGACACTACACCACCAGAGTTAATATGACTAGTATTCAAATTTACACACCAACCACTAGTGCCAAAGATGAAGAAATTGAAGATTTTTACCAACTTCTGTAGTCTGAAATTGATCAAACACATAATCAAGATGCACTGATAATTACTAGTGATTGCAATGTGAAAGTTGGGAATAAAAAAGATTAGTAGCTGGAAAACATGCTCTTTGTGGTAGAAACGATGCTGGAGAGAAAGTGACAGAGTTTTGAAAGACTAAAGACCAAGTTACTGGAAATAGCTTTTCTCAACAAGATAAATGGCAACTATTCATGTGGACCAGGGGCCTCTGGTAGCATAGTGCTTAAGGCATTTGACTGCTCATCAGAAGGCTGGTGGTTCAAACCCACCAGCCACTCTTCAAAAGAAAGATTGGGCAATATTGCTTCAGAAACCCAAGGAGGGATCACTATGAGTCAGATATGACTCAATGGCAGTATGTATATATATATATATATATATATATATATATATATGTAACAAAACAAAACTGAAAAATTTTAAATGTACAATTTCATGTTTTTGACAAACATATTCTCCCATGTAGCCATCATTAAAATACACAATATTTAAATCCCAAAGGATCTTTTGTGTCCCTTCACAGTGAATTATCCATTAACAACATTTTAAGCTGTAGCTTTGTAGATCACAGATTAATTTTCCTCTTCTAGAAATTCATATATGAAACATACATTATATATGGTGATTTTCACTTAGCCTAATGTTTTTTTAGATACCTTCATGTATGAATAGTTTGTTCTTTTCATTGTTGAGTAGTATTCCAGATGACATATTGAACTAGTCAAATCTGCTGCAAGGAATATTTTTAAAGTGTTAAAAAGTCCAGATATCACTTTGAGAACTAAGATGTACTTGACCTAACCCATGGAATTTTCAATCACCTCATAAGGATCCTAAAGCTGGACAACAAATAAAGACTGAAGAAAAATTGATGCACTTGAATTATGATGCTAGAGAAGAACATTTAATATACTATGCTCTGGTGGCACAGTGCCTTAAGGCAGTTGACTCCTAACCAAAAGGCTAGTGTTCAAACACACTAGCCACTCCACAAAAGATGGGGCAATCTACTGTAAAGATTTACTACCTCAGAAACCTAATGGGGGTCTCTATGCATCACTATTGACTCAATGATAATGAGTTTGTTTTTAATTTTGGACTACCAAATGAATGAACAAATCTGTCTTGGAAGAAGTACAACCAGAATGCTCCTTAGAAGTGAAGGATGCTTCACATGCTTTCATTTCACATGCTTTGAGCATGTTATCAAGAGATGTCAGTCTGTGGTGGAGGACATTACTCTTGGTAAAGTAAAGGGTCAGTGAAAAATAGGAAGACCTGCAATGAGATGGATTAAAACAGTGGCAGCAACAATGAACCAATGAACCAGTGAACCAAACATAGCAATGGTTATGAAAACAGCCAGGACCAGGTGTTGTTTTATTCTGTGATGCACAGAGTTGTTATGAGTAAGACTCAACTCAATGGCACCTAAGGAGTGCTATGAGTTGGGGCCGACTTGACGGCACATAACAACAACAACAACAACAATGGCACCTAACAACAACGGCACTTAACAACAACAACAACATTCCATTGTATAAATACATCACATTTTTTTTTATTAACCCATATTCTGAGGAATGTTTTGATGGTTTCCTGTTTTTTGCTATTAAGGATAAAGCCCCTATGGACATTCATATAGTATACAAACAACTGCAAATTATGCTCTTTTTATTTAATATAAAAACAGGCACATTTATCAATTATTCTAAAAATTTTCAGTGATATAATTTTACATGTCTATTTAATATTTCATTCAGTGCTTACATCATAAGTTACTTAAACACTGTCTATATTTGCACATTTCATTTTTCCTAATTGTTTTCTTTTATAAATAATGTGAAGAACATCTTTCCTTCTTCTCTACTTTAGTTGCCAGTGAAGTTTTCAGAGCAGTCTCAACTCCAGCTGACACAAAAATATTAAAGAAAATGCTCAGTAATGCTCTATTCATTCTTTAATCTGCAACATAACTGAAACATTGGACATTCTACCAAGATAATTAAAAGTGCTTTCTAAATTCTGAATGCTTAGTAGAGTCCCCTCTTCCTAGCTTCTCTTTCAAAGAGCTTCTGAAGTACGTTAGCTTTGTTTGCTGTTTTTCTGTTTTCAATTGACAATCGCCTTGATGAATAGAGGAAACAACCTATATAGACTCTCTGGATTAATTAGAAGGAGTGAACCTGCTCAGGGAGGCTGTGTAGGTGTTGAGCATTGTTTGTTTTTTCTAAGTTTGAGAAACGTGCTTTTTCAACATGGCATTCAAGCCCCATATCAAAGAAACAAAATATAGAATAACAGAACAAAAAAGAAAATCCTTCCAAAGCCAAAAAGTGATCAAAACAGGCATCAAAGGCAGAGCCTATAGTAAGAGAACTGCTGGGAATGGAAGTATTTAAAACACACCTGCATTTGTGCTAATTGAAAAACTCATATTCACAACCTCAGCAGTCCTGAAACAAGCAATATACCTAATATGACTTTCTGCCCTAATTGTTCTCCCCAGAATCATCTTCCTGAGTCAAAGAGAACACCATGTCCATTTTGACACTTCATCTTAAAGGACAAGGCCACTCTCAAGGGATTAAAAACTTTACAGGTAATTTTCTCCAATATGTACCTGTTTATTTATTATTTTTTTTTTGTACCAAGTGATGGATTCTTGAAATCTCTTTCCTCAATTCCCCTTTGCAATTGCTGTGGTCATACTCATATATTCTTAGCAAGTGTATGTTTGGATATCTTATTTGTCCTTTCAAGATTGTATAGAACATTGTTGGGTTTTGTCTAATCTATATTTCTCTCTTCTTTTGGATTTACAGGGCATTATTTCTCACTGAATCCAGATAGGTGGTCCTGGTGCTGTTACCACTCTCAACACCTACCTAACCTACAAGGGGAGTTACAGGATCCAAGATGGTCACTTGTAGTTTTTACACACTGAGATGAGTTGATTGGTCTAAAACAATAGCAGCTCATCCAAAACTGACCCAACCCTTTCCATCCAGTGGTATGTTGGAGCTGGTCTCTGGCTCACAAGAGCCAATTGCTAAATTTTCAGGAATTTCTGGAAACTAATGGACAAACAGTTGGTAAGTTGCTGGTAGCTTGAAATCAGCTATGGTTGGAACATTTATACCACACCAACTGGCAAGTGCTACCATTGAGTTTTTGCTTCTTCTTCTTCCTTTTTTTTTTTTTTTAAATTGCTGAGAGCATTTTATAATGATTTACCTGATAAACCATGAGTTAGTTACAGAAAGCCTGAGATAATTACCTTTATTTATCATCTTTCCTTCCCAGACTATATCCTGTGGGAGCCTGTTGCATCACACCATCAGGTTTTAATCATAGTGATTGTGTTACAAAAAGATAATGGTTTTTAAATGGGATCCACAGGCTAGGAAGCTGTGTTTTTGAGGCCTGAGGGCTCACTTCTGTGGTGGGTCATTGAATCATCAGGCTTTGGAATCAAGGATCTGAGTTCAAATCCTACACTGACATCCACAATCTCACTTGGCATATTCCCAAAGCCTCATCTCAGGATGGCTGTGCTTTAACAGTGCTTAGTATAAATGCATAGCCTTCCAAGAAAGGGAATTTTCTCTCCCCTTACCCCTGTGTGCTTCTCAGAATCCACTGCATGCCTTTATATATATACATATATACACACACACACATACATACATATATATGTGTGTGTGTGTGTGTATATATATATATATATATAATCAAATATTCTTGGCAATGGATTTCTAGATCACACTGTGTCTGCTGACAAATCTCTTGCATTTGTGTGGCACTGTTTACTTTTCAAAACATTTCCTACTCATTACCAACAACAACAACCACATTTGAAAATGGAAATGCAGCCTGCATCTGAGATGGCATTCATCTCAAGGTAGGTGACAGGTAGGAACAGGTCCAAAGAGAGCAATAGCTTGGAAACCTCTTGCTGACATTTGAAAGGGCTGGTGGTGTGTGAGTGCCAGCAACATCATTTGTTGATAAGGTTCCTTATAAAATGTTCATAGGTTACAAATCTATTACACACATCTGATTATACAGCCCAGCAAGATGGAAATCAAGTCATCCCTATATCTCTGGATATGTAGATCAATGGATAGGTACATAGATCTAGATCTAGACATAGATATAGATACATATATACATAATACATATAGCCATACTTACCAAGAAAAAGACCCCATTGTGTAACAAAATGTCTTCTTTAGGAAATTCTATAGTCCAGTTAGCTTGAAGATTCTGATATCTTAACCTAGTTACAAACCAGGAGATCAGATTTAGGTTTCACTGTCCAAGCCAGTAGACATTTATTGAGCACTGACTGACTGACCAAGCCATTGTCATTTGCCCACCATAGGAACCAGAGGGTACAGCTGGTCCCACCCACATGGCTTAGGGTGGCCCGCTAGCAAAGACAAGATTATTTTTATTAATGATGGAACAATGGTTCCATCAACTGATGAATGGATAAACAAAATGTGGTATATCCATGCAATGGAACATTATTTGGCCATAAAAACGAATGACACAAACTACAACATTGTGTTAAATGAAGAAAGCCAGACACAAAATACCATGTATTATGGAATTACCAATAAAACTATCCAGAATAGGCAAATCCATAGAGATGTGAAGCATATTAATGGTTGCCAGGGACTAGGGGGGAGTGGGGAATGGTGAATGACTGATTAATAGGAGAAGATGTCTCTTCAGGGTGATAAAAATGTTCTAGAACTAGATGGTGGTGATGGTTGCACAACATTGTGAATATACTTTATAGCACTGAATTACACACCTTAAAATGCTTAAAATTATAAATTTTATGTTATGTGTATTTTAACACAATAAAAAAAGAAGAAATAACAGGGAATGGGTGTTAGGCTATTGGGTCTTGGTGGGTGACTAGTTCTGGCTGTAAACCTGGGTGGGTAGCCTGGATGGGCTTTAGATGCAGACAGATCTGCATCCATATCCCAGTTTTGCCACTTCCTAGCTGTGACATTGAGTAGCTGAATCTCCTAGTATATATGTCTATAAAATGGAAAAGTTAACACTACCTAGTGTGTAGATTTTCTATGAGGATTTTATGAGATTATATCTGTCTATCTATCTATATCTATCTATCTATCTATCTATCTATCTATCTATCTATCTATAAATAAAACGTAGTACCTGGCAAACAGTAGCCCATTACTTAATTTAAAAAAAGCTCAATCAGTTGTCATCAAGCCATAACACACATGACTCATGACTCAGGGCAACCCTATGTAAGTTAGAGTAGGACTGTGATCCATGGGACTTTCAATGGCCTATTTTTGGAAGTAGATTGCCAGATTTTACTTCCTAGGTGCCTGTGGGAGGACTTGAACCTCCAACCTCTTGGTCAGCAGCTGCACATGCTAAGCATTTGTACCACCTACACGTTTACTAAAATGTTTCCTAAACCTTTCATAAAGATTTTCATTGCTACATTAAAGAATTTCTCAGTGGTACCAGGACTTCAAGTGAGAGCCATAACTGAGCTTCTCCATCTCTACTACAAATATATACAAGATTTAGGTTAAATATTTTGCAATTAAGATTATTTTCCCACCCTCAACTATTCCTTTGATGTCATCTGCAGATGCAAATCACTTTTGTACACATTTTGACGGGGGTGGTTCAGAATTACATAAAAGACTGAAGTAAAATCTAATATAAAACTATGATTGCTAACACAGCACAGAGATGCCAAAACTGCATGGAGATGTGATTTTGAAAACTATCAAATAGATATTCCACAAGGTCAACCAGAAATAAAATGTGCCCAAGAGTGAAGAGGGATTTCAGTTCAGTACTTATTAAATGCCTGGGAGAAGGGGTTTCTCTCCAGCTGTTTTTCTTCCTCCATAGGAGACTATCATTTTATGTTGTTGTTGTTGTTGTTAAGTGCCGTCGAGTCGTTTCCGACTCATAGCGACCCCATGCACAGCAGAACGAAACACTGCCCGATCCCGCACCAGCCCCACAATCCCTGCTATACTCGAGCCCATCATCGCAGCCACTGTATCAATCCATCTCGTTGAAGGCCTCCCCCTCTTTCGTCGACCCTCCACCTACCAAGCATGACATCCTTCTCCAGGGAATGGTCCCTTCTTACAACATGACCAAAATAGGTGAGACGAAGTCTGGCCATTCTCGCTTCCAAGGAGCATTCTGGCTGCACTTCCTCCAGGACAGATCTGTTAGTTCTCTTAGCAGTCCATGGTACTTTCAGCATTCTTCGCCAGCACCACAACTCAAAAGCATCAACTCTTCTTCGGTCTTCCCTATTCATTGTCCAGCTCTCACATGCATACAAGGTGATTGGAAATATCATGGCTTGTGTCAGGCGCACCTTAGTCCTCAAGGAGATATCCTTGCTCCTCAGCACTTGAAACAGTTCCTTCGCAGTTGACTTTCCCAATGCTACACGACGTCTAATGTCCTGACTGCTGCTTCCGTTGGCATCGATTGTAGAACCAAGCAATGTGAATTCCTTGACAACCTCAATCTTCTCTCCATTGATTGTGATGCTGCTCATTGGTCCAGTTGTGAGGATTTTTGTTTTCTTTATGTTGAGATGTAATCCATACTGCAGACTGTATTCTTCAACCTTCATCAGTAGGTGCCTTAAGTCATCCTCACTTTCAGCAAGCAAAGTTGTATCGTCTGCATATCTCAGGTTGTTAATGATTCTTCCTCCAATCCTGATACCACGTTTTTCTTCATATAGTCCAGCTTCTCGGATTATTTGCTCAGCATATAGATTGAAAAAGTGTGGAGAAAGAATACAACCCTGACGCACTCCCTTCTTGATTTTAAACCATGTAGTGTCCCCTTGTTCTCTTCGAACGACAGCCTCCTGGTCAAGGTACAGATTCCTCATGAGTACAATCAAGTGCTCAGGGATTCCCATTCTTCTCAATGTTATCCATAATTTGTCATGATCCACACAATCAAATGCCTTTGCATAATCAATAAAACACAAGTAAACCTCTTTCTGGTATTCCTTGCCTTGAGCCAAGATCCATCTGACAACAGCTATGATATCCCTTGTTCCACGTCCTCTTCTGAATCTGGCTTGAACCTCTGGAAGTTCTCTATCAATATACTGCTGCAAACATTTCTGAATTATCTTCAGTAATATCTTACTTGCATGTGATATTAGTGATATTGTTCTATAATTTCTACATTCTGTGGGATCACCTTTCTTTGGAATGGGCACAAATATGGATCTCTTCCAGTCAGTTAGCCAGGTAGCTGTCCTTTTATATACAAACTTAATTTTCCCTTTAGTTATCTGGTTTAACTGTAAACAACACTTTTAAAAAAATCTTGACATGTCAAGGGAGAAATCTGGCCTGGATTAGGGGTGACTTGAGGTCCTTGTCAAGGGTAAATGTATACCAACGAAAGTAATGAAACATGAGGTAAGGAGCCTCAGCCCAATGGAACCCATTCATCCTTTCCCTCCCCTCCCCTCCATTCTCCTCGCCTTCCTTTCCCTTCCTTTTCCACTCTTTTCTCTTTTAAGCACAAGTAACATGTAAATATTTTGTCACAAACATTCAAATGACACATTTACAAACAAAACCCCCAAATTCAGTAGTATCCTGAAGACAGGAGCAATAAGATAACACTATCTTTGTTCTCAGGGACTGAATTTGCATTATTGATTGCAATGATTTTCTGTGTCAGTACTGCAGCAAAACACTTAAGCGAAGTATACAGTTCACTCAGTAGTAAGTGTTACAACCAATTGTCACAAACTTTTCACAAGAATTCTCATGAGCACATTAAAAAATTTCAGTGGTTCTAGGTCTTCAGGTGGGAACCAGTACTACAACTGTTTACATTATTTGCATAATTAATTCATTTTCAAAAATACTTCAGAGATACAATGTAGAAAATGTTCAAGTGAATTTCAGGTGGAACCAGGTGTCAGTTTAAATTATTTTTCCCTTATACTAGGCTCTTGGTGGATAATGAAGAACTAGTTAAATAGTTTCAATTTTTAAGACAACCTAACATTGTATTCTGAAGAATGACATTTTAAATCATACAGCTTTGGTATCAAAACAGATGTAAGTTCAGCCTTAGATTAGTTATTTATTAACCATGAGTTTTGAAAGTTACTTACTACATTTAATATTCAGTGTCTTCATCTATACAGTGAGTATAATAAAAATATTTATCTCAAAGATCGGTTGAAACATTAAAGAACAATGAATCTGCAAAACAATTCATAATATGTACAAACCTGAAGGATATGATGCTGAGTGAAATTAGTCAATCAAAAAAGCACAAATATTATATAAGACCAATAAAATAAAACCACCAGTTTTCTGTCAGTTTGTCATATTGTGGTGGCTTGCTTGTTGCTGTGAGGCTAGAGGCTATGCCAAGGGTATTTCAAATACTAGTGGGGTCACCCATGGTGCACAGATTTCAGTGGAGTTGCAGACTAAGTCATATTTGGAAGAAGGAAGGGGCCATCCACTACTCAAAAACCCAGTCAGTGAAAACCTTATGAATAGCAGTGAAACACAGTCTGATATATTCCTGGAAAACTTTATGAATAGCCCTCAAACATTGTCTGATATAGTGCCAGAAGATGAGACCCTCAGGCCAGGAGGTACTCAAAATATGACTGGGGAAGAGTTGACTCCTCAAAGTAGAGCCAACCTTAATAATGCAGATGGAGTAAAGCTTTTGGGATCTTCATTTGCTGATGTGGCTTGATTGACAAGGGGGACAAAACAGCTGCAAATATCCATTAATAATTGGAATGTGGAATGTATGAAGTATGAATCTAGGGAAATTAGAAATTGTTAAAAATGAAATGGAACTCATAAAAATCTATATCTGAGGTGTTAGAGAGTTGAAATTCTATTGGTACTGGACATTTTGAATTAACCAATCACATAATCGACTATGCTGTGAATAACAAACTGAAGAGGAATAGCATCACATTCATCATCACAAAGAATGTTTCAAGATACATATTTTTATTCATTCCAAAAACAGGTAATCCAACTGAATGTGGACATTATCAAACAATATCATTAATATCACATGCAAGTAAAATTTTACTGAAGATAATTAAAAAACGATTGCAGCAGTATATTGACAGGGAACTTCTAAAAATGCAAGCTAGATTCACAAGAAGACATGGAAAGATGTCAGATGAATCTTGGCTGAAAGCAAAAAAAAAATACCAGAAAGATGTTTACTTGTGTTTTATTGACTTTGCAAAAGCATTTGACTATATGGATGACAACAAATTATGAATAATATTGAGAAGAATAAGAATTCCAGAACACTTAATTGTGCTCATGAGGAACCTCTACATAGGCCAGGAGGCTGTCATTTAAACAAAACAGGAGGATACTGCATGGTTCAAAATCAGGAAGGTTGTGTGTCAGGGTTGTATCTTATGCCTATACTTATTCAGTCTGTATACTGAGCAAATAATCTGAGAAGCTGGACATGAAGAAAAACAGCATCAGGACTAGAGGAAGACTTATTAACAACCTGCTATATACAGATGATAGAACTTTGCTTGCTGAAAATGAATATAACTTGAAGCACTCACTGATGAAAATTAAAGACTACAGTCTGCAGTATGAATTACACCTCAACATAAAGAAAATGAAAATCCTCATAACTGAACCAAGAAGCATGACTATAAATGGAGAAAAAAAATGAAGTGGTCAAAGATTTCATATTACTTGGATCCACAATCAACACCCGAGGAAACAGCAGTCAACAAATCAGATGATATATTGCACTGGACAAATCTGCCACAAAAGACCTCTTCAAAGTATTGAAGACCAAAGATGTCACTTTGAAGACTGAGTGGTGGCTAACCCAAGCCATGGTATTTTCAATAGGCTCATATGCATGTGAAAGTTGAACAATAAATAAAGAAGACCAAAGAAGAGTTGATGGTTTTGAGTTATGGTGTTTAAGAATACTGAAAATACCATGGACTGCCAGAAGAATGAAAAAATCTGTCCTGGAAGAAATGCAGCTAGAATGTTCCTTGGAAGCAAGAATGGCCAGACTTTGTCTTACACACTTTGGTTATGTCGTCAGAAAGGACCTTACGCTGGAGAAGGATATCATGCATGATAAAGTGGAGAACTAGTGAAAAAAGAGAAAACCCTCAGCAACATGAATTGACACAGTGGCTGAAATGATGAGCTCAAGTATAGCAAGAATTGTGAGGATGGTACATGAACAGGCAGTGTTTCTGTGTGTTGTGCATAGAGTTGCTATGTATCAGGGTCAACTCAATGGCACTAACAACAATTAAAAAAATAAAAAGTCAAGAAAAGTGTCAGTCATAGAAAGAAACTTTGTTTGAAGTTTACCAGTGGTAGGAGGAGAAAGGAGTGTAAATCACTAACTAGAAAGTAGAAAAATATTAACTTGGGTGAAGGGAAAGACTATATAATATAGGTGGAAGTCAGCACAAAATGATCAAGGCAAAGAAAGACACTAGTAGGAATGCAGGATTTAGAAGAAACAATGGTCAATACTATTATATTCACAATCCAGCAATAATACTAATAATAATAATCTATGACTGGATAACATAGACATGCTAGCTGACCAGGAATGGGAAGGCAAATGAGACTATACTCACAAATAAGTGTGTGTGTGTGTGTGTGTGTGTTTGACAGAGAATGTATCTACGTATATATTTATATGAGGGGAGCTCTGGTGGCACAGTGCCTGAGGTACTTGACTGCTAACCAGAAGGCTGGCGTTCAACCCCACCAGCCATTCCTCGGAAGGAAGGTTGGGCAATCTACTTCCATAGTGATACTGCCTTGGAAACCCAAGGAGGGGTCACTATGAGTTGGGGCTGAATCGACAGCACATAACAACAACAACGACATATTTATATGTGCTGCCAATATATCTGTGAATATGGTAGAGCATACAGGGAGCAAACTTACGAATATGTCTCAGCCATAACAAAAAACACCTTAAGGGAATAAGCATCTGGGCCTAGGAGCTCTAGAACATAGTATCAGGGGTCGCCAGGGTCAATTGGCATAACATAGTCCATAAAGACAATTTTGGTGAGTAGTGACCGGGATCTTCAAAGTGAGTGGTGATCTGTGGTACAACTGTTGGTCTCTCCCTATACAGAGCAAAGAAGAGTGAATAAAGTGGAAGACATATGGAAAAGTTGGTCCAAAGGACAACGGACCATGTGACCTCCAACCTCCATGACCCAGAGACCAGAAATACTATGTGGATCCAGCTATCACTGTCAGTTTCTCTGAAAAGGATCACAATAAAATGTCCTGGATAGAATGGAAGAAAATTGTGGAACAAAAGTCAAACTATAAAAAATACTAGGCTTACTGGTCTGATAAAGACTAGTAGAACCCCTTAGACTATGGCCCTTAGATACGCTAACATGGAACAACTTTCAGCTAAACAATAGACTAGCCTATAAGGTGAACAATAACATGAGAGGTATGCTTAGAACAATCAACTACATGAGATCAAAAAGGTAGCATTTGTCTAGGGATAAATCTCAGAAGGCAGGAAGAGATAGAAAAGAAGGGCCAATGGAAATTGTAAACACAGGGAGAAAGGGAGAAGAAATCTGTTACATGGTGGGAACTTCAATCAGTGTCATGAATCAAAATGTGCATGAATTATTGAATGGAAAACCAATATGCTCTGTAAGTTTTCACCCAAATCACAATAAAAAGTTTTAAAAAAATTGATTGTGAAGATTAAATGAAATATTGCTTGTACAATGTTTAACACAACATCTGATATATAGTTAGCACAAAATATATTTAGTATGTTGCTGTTGTTATTGTTATGTGCCGTGGAGTCGGACCCGACTCATAGAGACCCCTCCTTGGGTTTCCAAGGTGGTATCACTACGGAAGTAGATTGCCCAACCTTCCTTCTGAGGAGTGGCTCCTGAGTTTGAACCACCAGCCTTCTGGTGAGCAGTCAAGTGTCTTAGCCACTATGCTACCAGAGTATAGCTACCTAAATTCTGTACTTGTTATTCTTAGTTTTGCTTATTTGCTTTATTTTGTTTTTAAAACTCTTCAATCCATGGATGATGTCTTGAAAGACAGATCAAGAATTTTTTCTTCAAGTCCCAAAGATCTATTAAACTATTGAACTATTGAACACAAGGACTGACTTGGTTGTCATTTTGTCCCACGTGCCCTCCGTAGGGCCTAGAACAGAGTGAGTGACGAATAAATAATGTTGACCTCTCATCAATCATAACCCTCCTTTTCTCTCTCTCTCTATCTCTCTCTCTCTTTCTCTCGTGTGTATGTGTGTGTGTGTGTGTAATTGACCTGGCCTTGATTCTTCCCAGAGAATCTTGGGTAAAATTAAGCAATTCTCTTTCTTCCCCAAAAGAAAATTTACTTTACCAGACACAGGTAGGAAAGAAAAAAAAAAAAAAGGATGTTTTCCTGGAGACTTTAACAGAGGGACAACAAAAGGGGACTCATATTACATAGCATGCATTTGCTTTTCAAGCTTCCCACATGCCTTTTGTTCACAGTCTTACAGATGCCTATTTCAAAAAAGGCCCCTCCATCTCTGCTCTATATTGCAGCATCTTCCCTCAGGACCTCTATCTCTGTTCATTTCACATGCAGAATATTTTAGCTCTTCTAACCAGGCATTGGCCCTGCTTATAATACTGTCTTAAGTAAATAAAAGTCCTTTCCTGTTTCAGAACCTATACTCCTGAGAAAGGATACAATAGATAGCAAATTTTATTTCCTTTCATTTCTGTTGTTTCCTTTTCCTATAAAAATTGTAATTCATCATTTAATTATTATCATCTCTTTAGACTGTCAGCCATGTGAAGACAAAGACTATCAGTCAAATTCACCACTCTAACATCGTACTCGAACATAACAATGACACTTAGTAAATGTCACTGTAGGAAAAAATCTGTTTCCTACTTTGAGTAGTGTGTACTTTATTACTAATAGGTTCTGTATCTATTGAACTTGTGTGTGTGTGTGCGTACACACGTGTGCATGCATGAATGTACATGTGTGCAAATACATGCATCTGCATTGGGGAGGAACCAATATTATCTTTCTCACATTTTCATTAAAGTTTTCCTCAGAATACTCATTTATCAAAAGCTTGATCCAATCTTAATTATGCGTTAGCTAATAAGTGAGGCTATCATGCCCCATTCCAGGGTTGAATCAAAAAAATTGATAAAATAGAGCTTGATCAAAGGAAAATAATATTCTGAATATTAGCACCAAAGAAATACTAGTTCTTCTGGGAAATAAATAGAGAAAAATTTTGACATGTCAATTCTCAATTGATTTAGATAACAAAGCATTAGAGGTATTTTTTTTGATATTTTTACTCTATTTCCTTCACACACATTGTCAGTTCTTTTGGTTTCTTGCATTTCTGATCATTGTTATTCATCTCTTGTCCTGTGGGTAGTTTCCCTGTGCCAGTCCTTATTTTCCTTTTGTGTTCACTTCCTGCACTTGCTAACTCGATTTCTCTTCTGTGTCTGATGTCAGTTTCTGACCTTTCCCCTTATTTTCATCTGCTTTGTGCTTATCCCCCAGCTAATCTTTTGACCTTTTTGTAATCTCTTTTCTTCCTACAATATCTTGTTTTCAGAGTTGTCCTTATCTGCTTACCCATGGTCAAATTCAGGGGAACATTCAATCTGAAAAGTCTTTAGCCTATAAATGGATTACCAGTTGTCTCCAAGGCGAGGTTCATCAAGATACCTGGAAAAGAGCCCTTCAGGTTTCCAGGCATTTCCAGGCTAAATGGAGTTTCCCTGTTCTCTTCTGAGTTCTTCTCTTTCCCAACCACTCTCTGTTTTGAATTCTTCAGACAGAGTTTCTAAGTAAAGGAAGCACATTGGTTCACTCAGGTTTTACCCAATCATTTATTGGTTTTCTCTCCATTTCCACTCTACCTTCTGTCTTGGGGTGTTTAGTGAGAGAAGGGCAGCTCAGAGCCCATGAGCCTGCATCTTTCAGATTTAAATTGATACTCTAAAAAGCCTGGCCACCTCCAAGGCAAATGTTTCCCAAATTTCAATTTAGTTTTCATTAGGAACTGGGCAGCCCAGTGTCAGCCTGCCTGCACATTCAAACCAGCCCTTTCTCAGGGGATTATGCAGTTGCAAGCTGAAACATCTATATGCAAATGAGCTTTTCTGTATTTGCTATCAGCTACCACAGAAATTCTCCATTCCTTCAAAGCCATTAAAAAAAAAAAAAAAAAAGAAGAAGAAAGAAAAAAAAATATTTTAGCATAGACAGAAACCTTGAAGAAAGGGTAGAAGTTAGGCTCCTATCCTACCACCTTCCACTCCTGCCCTGCCCCACCTACCCTTTCAAATAAGGGATAAAGAATCCCATCCCCTTGAAACATAAATACATCCTAAGCCAAGATTATATTACAATTAAAATTTATCCAAGATAAATAGCTAAGACACAACAGAAGTAAAGAAGCTATCCTTGATTTAAAGTTATAAGGTAGAAAGTTAGTAAACAAAATAAAGTTTCATATTTTTTATAAAACATTGAGAGCTGACTGTATTGTTACTTGAATAGAGGAAAATAGCACTGTGGATGTGATGAATTATTAATTGGATAAACCAAAGTGTTGTGTTTTGAACTAGAAGGCACCTTTGTGTGATTAGTACAAAGGACACTCATATATTCTTTTCCAAGATTTACTTATAATTAACTTGTTATCCTATCTGCTTTATTTTTGCTTCACTCTCTCTCTATGTTGTTATCAGCTGCCTTCTGGTAGACTCTGACTCATGGTGACGGCCTTATATACAGACCAAAATATTTCTGGGTCCTATGTCATCCTCACAATTGCTGCCAGCATATTTGAATCCATTGCTGCAGCTGTTGGGCCAATCCATCTCACCAAGGGTCTCCTTTCCTAACCCTCTGTTTCACCATACATGTTGTCTTTCTCTAGTGATTGATTCCTCTTGATGACTTCTCCAAAGGACATAAGCTGGGCAATATTCTGCTGTGATCCTTAAAATTTTCACTGGTTAATTGGCAAAAGTAGAGCACTAGGACTTTCTTCCTAGTCTGTCTTAGTCTGGAAGCTCTGCTGAAACCTGTACATCATGGGTGAGTTTGCTGGTATTTGAGATATTGGTAACATGGCTACCAGCATCATACTAACACACATGCCACCACAGTACAACAGACAGGTAGTGTCTCTCTATTTATACCTACATATTTATATATTAATTTTCCAAATAATTTGAGAGGAAGTTGCCACTTAATGCCTCTGTACTGCTAAATACTACAGTATGAACTTTGCAAGTGCATGTGCAGATAATCCATCAAGGGGAACCTACCATCTTAGAAACCCAAAAGGGGTTACTATAACTCAGAATCGACTTGATGGCAGTGAATTTGGTTTGGTTCTTTTACTACCTTAAAAAAGCAAATCCTTTCATTAACTTTCTATAGACAATAAGAGTGGAAAACACATCATTTTCTGGTGACCAAGAAACTAAAACAACTTCATGTCTGCTCCATGATTCTCTGTTTCTCTTCAGAAGATGGGTATAATAGTGGACATCATTGATCATTTACTTACTTTGTGCCAGCCAATTACAAATGTTACATCATTTAGCCCTACAATGAGAGTTCATGGTAGACATTATTAAGTAGGGAAACAAATCAGAGTTAGAGGAAATAGTGGTGGGTGTCACTTTGGATAGGTCAATCAGAAAAGGCTTTCTAGAAGATGACACCTGAATGAAGAATTGTGTTCCTGTTGGAAAATATGATCCCTTTAGGTGTTGTTGTTGTTAGGTGAAGTTGAATCAGTTCTGACTCAAGCAACCCTATGTAGAAAAGAATGAAACAGTGCCTGCCCCTGCACCATACTCACAATCCTTGGTATGTTTGTTGCAGCTGCTACTTCAATCCATCTTGTTGAGGGTGTTAATTTTTTTCAGTGACTCATACTTTGGTCATGTTATCAGGAGGGATCAGTTCTTAGAGAAGGACATCATGCTTGGTAAGTAGAGGGTCAGCCCTTCAACTCCAGGGAATATATCAGTTAGGAACTACACTCAGCTGTTAGGAATAAAAGTCAATCTCAGAAACCCAGAGAAATTAGGATGTCTTTGTCCCTTCATGTAGAGAAAATCCAGAGGCAGGCAGTTCTGAGCTGTTACAGTGCCTTCGTAGCCACCAGGGGCTCAGGTTCCTTCTTTATTTCCATTATTCATGCCTAGCACATGATTTCAATTTTTAAATTAGCCTCATGTCTAAGATGGCTGCTGGAGCTCCAGGCATCATATTTGCATTGTAGACAGGAAGGAAGAAGAAGGTTAAAATGTAATGTCTCCCTAAGGAGCTCTATAAGTCAATCAGCTTCTTTAAAAATGTCTTCCTAAGGCAAGGTTATATTAAGATATTTTGTCTAAAGATTCCCGCCTACATTTCACTAGCCAAGGTAGCTTGAAAATATGGCTGTTAGCTGGGAGCATTACTACCCAGAATAAAATCAGGATCTTGTTAATGGAAATGACAGGATTGATATTGTGTGGGCAATTAACTTCTTTGATTCAGGAATGCATGAAACATTTGAGTTCTATCTTAGTTTGAATTCACCCAAAAGCAGATTCTGAGACTGGTTTATTTGGGAGGTGATCTCAGGAAGTTAGTAAGTGGGAAAATGAGAGTAGGGCTTGCAGATTAAAGAGAAATATCAGATGTCAAATTACATTTTAATTTTAGATAAACAATGAATATATTTTTTTGTTATTTTTGAAACATATATCTATATATCTCTATCTCTATCTCTATCTCTATCTCTATCTCTATCTATATCTATCTATCTATCTATCTATTTATCTATAAGTCGTTGTTGTTGTTGTTGTCATGTGCCGTCGAGTCGGACCCAACTCATAGCGACCCCTCCTTGGGTTTCCGAGGCAGTATTACTACGGAAGTAGATTGCCCCATCTTCCTTCTGAGGAGTGGCTGGTGGGTTTGAACCACCAGCCGTTTGGTTAGCAATCAAGTGCCTTTAGTCACTATGCTACCAGAGCTCCCATATATATAAGTATATCCTAAATATTGCATGGGATATACTTATACTAAGAAATTATTGTTTATCTAAAATTTTAATCTAACTGGGTATCCTGTATTATGTTTGGCAACCCTATAAGAGAGAAAAGTCAATAAATTTGTTACAGGAATGAGCAGGTTCTCAGGCTCCATCTTTCTTTGTACTTTCTGAGAAACCATACAGAACACACCTCAGAATTGAACCATAGCCAACAAGGAGCCTGGGGTATTTGTTCAAGGATTCCCGTTCAATCTTGCTACAGGATTGCTCTCAGGGGCCATTAATAATACTCTGGCTTTGGCTGAGCTTGCTCCTCATTCAGGGAAGCAGAAAGAAGGCATTTAAAGTAGGAAGCTCTCAATGTACCTGAACTGTTCATTTTAAGTGCAGGTGAACTCAGGTGGAGCCTTATGGACATGAGGTGAGGCATCAACAGATAATTCCAGTTCACTAGTCCCTTTGCTTTGCTTTCATGCTCACAAAGCAGTGTTATGATTATCACATGGCTTCCTAAACGTTCCAGGGGAAGTGTGTCCTGGACCTACAGACTATAGGCCTCCAGCTTCCTCATTTATGGCTTTCAGTGCATAGAAATTCAACACTTTTGGTGAGATGACAATTTGCTTCTGTGCCAGTCAAACTGTGAAAGGCCTCCAAACCATGCTAAGACCCTGTTAAAGAAAATGGCACCTTCTGAGGGCCCCTCAGAGATATCTCCCTTCATCTTCAGAGCCCTACAAACTTGTAGCATCATTTCCATGGTTGTGAGTCACATTTCCTTTACTTACAACCTTCCTTTACTTTAAATTTCCTTTACTTTACAACCTTTGTTTTCCAGAAGAAAGGCTGAGTAATCTACTTCTGGATAATCATCCATTGCAAACTCCATGGAACACATTCTGCTCTGACTCACATGGGGTTGCCATGAGTTAAGGTCAACTTGACAGCAACCGATGGTCCAAATGGACAGTCTGAGTTTCTGGTATGGACATACCCAACAAATGCCCATTTTGTGTGAATTATTATGCAAAAGATTTGACTTGAAACTTTATTTAAGTCTTAGAATAATTAAAAGTGCCTGGATATATCCACCAATGGGGTCAAGGAGCACTCCCTTCATAAATCATTCAACAAGAATCCCTGTCTCAGGATCAGCTTCCAGGTCTGACCCAAGACCACCTTGGATACAGATGAGGTTGTGTTTTAGTTATCTGTTGTTGTTGTTATGTGCCGTTGAGTCAGACCCGACTCATAGAGACTTCCTCCTCGGGTTTCTGAAGTGATATCACTATGGAAGTACATTGCCCAACTTTCCTTCCAAGGAGTGGCTGGTGGGTTTGAACCGCCAGCCTTCTGATTAGCAGTCAAGTGCCTTAAGCACTAGTTATCTAGTACTGCTGTAATAGAAATACCAAAAGGAATGGCTTTAACAAACAGAATTTTAATTTCTCAAAGTCTAAAACTCAAAAAACCAAACTCACTGATGTGTAGTCAATTCCAACTCATAGCAGCCCCCTTTGGGCTTCTGAAATGATGAATCTTTATGGAAGCAGATTGCCCAGTCTTCCTTCCATGGAGTGGCTGGTGGGTTTGAGCTGCCAACCTTCTGGTTAGTAGTCAAATGCCTTAGGCATAAATCCAAATTCAAGGCCCCATCTCAACGGGAAGGATTTTTCTCCCCATCAGCTCTGGGAGAAGGGCCTTGTCTTCTTCCAGCTTCTGTTCCTCACTTCCTTGGTGATCTTCATGTGGTAAAGGATCTATCTTCCTTCATCTCTGCTTCCTTCTCTGTGCCAGTTATGTTCTTCTTATATCTCAAAAGAGATTGACTTAAAGCACAACCTACACTAATTCGTTCATTAACATAACAAAGAAAATTTGTTCCCAAATGGGATTATATCTACAGGTAAAGGGTTAAGATTTACAACACATAATTATGTGGGGGTGGGGAGCACAATTCAATTCATAATAGACTGAGAGGACCTGAGGTAGTGGTAAAAAGGGACTGCTATAGAACAAAAGAATAAATAATTACTGCATACATTGGTATTTTGTATTTCTTTAAGCTACAAATATTATCAACCTTCAATTTGCTAAACCACAGGCTTAGGTCTATGTTTTTGTGCTAAAAGCCTGAGAATCACAGAATTAAGAGGTTATGTTAATATGCTGTTACCTACTGAGCAACTTCTTTAAGGCTACAGCTTTCAAATGAGAACATTTCATAGGACATCCACCTTCTTTCTGTGATTTGCTGGCACTCAAATATCCCTGGCTAATATTAATTAGAATCTTACAATTTTATAGCTGGAACAAACTTTAGGGATCATCTAATCCAACTCTATTAGGTCATGAACAAATGGAAGCCAGAAAAATCCAATTATTGCCCAGGGTCATTCAGTAACCAAATGGCAGAATTGGGATGATAATCCAGTCTCATGGGTACCAATCCAACACTATTTTCCCTGAGCCACATTATCTGTTGTTGTTGTTGTTATGTGCCGTCGAGTCGGCCCCGACTCATAGCGACCCCTCCTTGGGTTTCCGAGGCAGTATCACTACGGAAGTAGGATTGCCCAACCTTCCTTCCGAGGAGTGGCTGGTGGGTTTGAACCGTCAGCCTTCTGGTTAGCAGGCAAGTGACTTAACCACTATGCTACCAGAGCTCCTACATCTAGCCTTTACCAAACCCCACATACTTCAGATGGAGGAGAAAAAGTATCCAACTTTTTCCTTCATTACTCATTGAGTCATATCATTGAGCTTATAAATGAGTTACATTAGTATTTGCATTAGTTTAGTAATGAGTTTGCAATGCTAAATTATAAACTCATCCTCTTTTCCTACTCTCTGTCTGTATAAGCTTCACCCAATTACTTCATATAACAATAAATACGTAACTATCCATTAGAGAGAAGAGCTCATATATTGCATTATTTCAATCAAGACATAGCTGGAAGTTACTTGGAATTGACTAAACTAGATTCTTTTCCAGAAGGCTCAAGTTGTGTCCAAATGGAACCAATGTACGGATGGAAGAATTTCTGTACACATATATCCATATATACATCATTGTCCTTTGCCTTGAAACATGGGATTGCATGGAATTAAAAGAGATCTTGCACAATCCAGCCACTTTCCTATGAACTAGCAAAATCACTGTTTGCTCTCCATTAATTATAGCTATCTGAACAAATTGACCTTTATGCTCATTAGGTTGGTCTCCAAACAAGTAGATCTGCCAACTTTAAAAGATTGCATGCCCCAAAGCTGTCAGACGATTATTCCTCATTGAATTTCTTTGTTTCTGTCTGCAACAAAAATAAGACCTTCTAAAGAACACATTCTACCTTAACTGATAAAATTTTTGGCTACTGGGAATTTACATTACATTCTCTTCTGCAACACATAATTATATAATTTTTTTAAAAAAAAGTATAGAAAAAGGAGGAATATTCTCCCTCTATCATATTCTCTTCCAAACTCAGTGTTTATCATCTCCGATTCATAGTAAGTCTTAAAAAAAACTAATAACCTTGTCTACTTCCACTGAGCAAGTAGGAAGAAGAGGTAAAAGGGGTTTAGCCATTTTAAGATCTAGGAAAGGAAAACCTTCAATTGTTTTCTCTCTGGCCTGGTTATTTTGGTAGTTCTTCTGATGAAAAATTTCAACCTGTATCATGGTGAAGATGGTCCAATCATTATTCTCTTATCACACTAATGACCCACAGTAATATAAATTAAAGCTAATACTGACAATGACGTCAGCAAGTTGTATGGGCCTGGAATTTGCATGGAATCTAGGCAAGCTTAGAATGATTATCTCACTTGAAGTCAGTATTCCATACGAATAAATGTGCAAGACTTCTCTGACCAACCTTTTCATTTTATAAATACACAGGAGAATATTCAGTTTTTCCTATACTATGAGTATATATCTATACATATCATGTATCATTAAAAAACTATCATTAGGTCACAAAAGCAAGCCCTGGACAGAGAGGGAGAAAGGAAAAAAAAAAAAAAAAGTGGAATGAAATTCAAAATCATAAAAAAGACCAGCCATACTGGTCTGATAGAGACTGGTGGAACCCCTGAGACACCCTTCAAGCCCTGAACTGAACCCACCCAGAGTGTCAACTTTCTACCAAACAATAGACAGGCCTACAAAATGAATAATAACACCAAGGAGGGATGTTCTCTTCAAAACAATCAACCATATGGGACCAAAAGAGCAGGATTTGCCCAAAAACAAAACTCAAAGGAAAGAAGGACAAAATGGAAACGGGAAGCCCAGGGTGGAAGAAGGAAGAAGTGTTATTCCATTGAGGGGTTTGGCACCAATGTCACAAAACAAAATGCATATAAATTGTTGAATGGAAACTTAATTTGCTCTGTAAACTTTCACTCGAACTATGATTTAAAATAAATAAATAAATAAAAACAATCCTTTGGTTGACTTTGAAGTCAGTCATATGCCCATTTCTTTTTTTTTTTTTTTAAATCTCTAATGAAAACATAAACTATATTCTTCTTCTTTTTTTTTTTTTTTTACGTTTTGAAGTTTTCTCTTTGGGGTAAAGCCTTTGGTAAGGGAAAAGTTGTTTGAACCACTTTGATCCCTGACAACCTCGGGACATCTGCCTTTTCCTGTTTGATGCCCCCTTATCAGCACCGAGGGAGGTCTCAGCCCTGCCATCCTCCTGCCAAAGTCTGGCCACGCTTTGATAACACTTTCCACCTTTTTCACTTTCCCAGGCCAAAGATGATTATTTCTAGTCCCAGAATGTCAGGAAGAGGGAGGAGCTGGCAGGACTTTCCTTGAGGTATTTTAGGGTGGGACCACCATCCAGGCCATCTGTTTCCCTGGGAACAAGGAGTCCACTTAACTGGAAATTTCTCACAAACAGAATTGGGTATAACTAAATAGCTGTCTGGGAATAACACTGGTCAGGTAGTCACTTTCCTTCTAGCAATCATGGTAAGAATTTTATGTCACAAGGATTCAGGACATTTTGTAGTTGCTTATTTTTCTAATATTAGTGAATTTGGTTTCAACCTCTTATTTGGCAAGATGGTCAGAGGATCAATATCAGTTGCTGTGGAATCAGTTCTGACTCATAGCAACCCCACATATATTAGAGAAGAACTGGGCTCCATATATTTTTCAGAAGTAGATTGCCAGTCCTTTCTTCTGAGGTGTCTCTGGGTAGATTCAAACCTCAAGCTGTTTGGTTAGCAGCTGAGTACATTAACCATTGTACCACCATGAGACTCATCAGAAGACCATTGTGAGTCTTTTTTATTCAAAGATCTCTCTCTCCGAACAAGATTGTAGAAAAATTTCAGGAAAAGGAGTCCTTGGCCCAAGCCTGTTGAGGTCACTGAAGAAATCTGCATCTTCCTTTCAAAGGTGAATGTCGGCCAGGGCAGCTAGCTACTAATCTGTACTAGGGCTTCTGATGGTAGGGAGCTTAGTGTTTAATCATTTTTCAGAATCTTTAGAAACACAATGCTGGTCTCTTTCCTGGGGTAGAAGCGGGGTGTAGGAGCAAGATATTCTGTGTTCTAAGTGAGTCTACAGCAGCAAACAAACAAAACCATACAAGATTCCAGCTATATTTCAATAAATCTCATACATAGCTATATTTTTAATTAAACAATTAGGTCATTTTATCAGGATGCCAATCGGACACATAACAAGTGACAATTTGCTTTCCTTCAGGACTTCACACAATTCTCTTGGAGCATCTTTGGACCACTGCTGGCATTGGAGAGATAAGGGAGTGGGACAGTCTGTGGGTGTCAAAGACCTCAGGGAATATTTTTCTGGAGAAATATCAGGAATGTCTACATGTCTGTGAGCACTTGATATTTGGTAGATTTCATGGTTCTTATAGCCTTAAGTATAGACTACACCTCAATATAAAGAAAATAAAAATCCTCACATCTGAAGCAATAAGTAACATCATGATGAATGGAGGAAAAATTGAAGTTGTCAAGAATTTCATTTTACTTGCATCTATAATCAGCACCCATGAGAGCAAATCAAGAAATCAAATATTGGATTGCTGGGAAAATCTACTGCATAAGACCTTTTTAAAGTGTTAAAGAACAAAGATGTCACCTTGAAAACTGAAGTGTGCCTGACACAAGCCACAGTATGTTCAATAGCATCATATGCATGTGAAAGCTGAACAATGAGTAAGGAAGACTGCAAAAGAACTGATGCATTTGAATTGTGTTGGCAAAGAATATTGAAAATACCATGGACTGCTAGAAGAGCAATCTCTCTTAAAAGAACTAAAGCCAGAATACTCCTTAGAAGGAAGAATGGCTAGATTTTGTCTCTCGTATTTTGGTTATGTTATCAGAAGGCACCAGACCCTAGAGAAAGATATCATGCTTGGTCAAAGGTCAAGTGTAAGATTGTCAATGAGATGGAATGTGACAGTGTCTGCAATGATGGACTCAAGCATAGCAATGATTGAGAGGATGACACAGGAGTGGGCAATGTTTTGTTTTGTTGTACATAGGGTCACCATAAGTTGAACTAAACTTGATGGCAACTAACAACAGCAATAACATTATTCCAGTTGTGTTAACACATTTGGATTGCAGAAAATGTAGATTCTTTCTATTTCTAACATATCCAGCCATACTATATGATTATTTATAATAATATTTAAAAAATGACATACTTGGCAGCTTGAGGTTTTTTTTTTTTTTTTTTTAACTTTTTGTGTGGGCCACTGATGCAAGGAAAATAATTTTACTGCTAAATAAATGCTCTTTTAAAATGACAAGTCACTAAAGTACTCAGAAAAATGAAATGTTATGGCAGGGATTAGGACTGCTGTGATTACCAGGTGTCTTATATTACACTTAATATTTCTTTTAACTTTATTTTTGACAAAAAAGAGAGAAGAAAGAGTGATACATGTTGGATCTCATTTGGACACTGTTCAATCTTAGGAATTGAAAACTGGTTCTAATGACAGTTGTACAGTACAATAGCCCTGTAGCTCATTTTCTCCATCCTGGGAGGATTAATGGCACAGCATTTCTTAAAAGGTATGTGTTGTTGTTGTTGTTGTTGTTGTTGTTATGTGCCGTCGAGTCAGACCCAACTCATAGCAACTCCTCCTTGGGTTTCCGAGGCAGTATCACTATGGAAGTAGATTGCCCCATCTTCCTTTCGAGGAGTGGCTGGTGGATTTGAACCACCAGCCTTCTGGATAGCAGTCAAGTGCCTTAGGCACTACACTACCAGAGCTCCTAAATGGTATGTGGGCAAGTTTGAAATATCTAGAGCCTCCCCAACTTAATATGTCTTCTCCTTTTTCCTTCCAGTTTCTGTTCAATAATCACCAAGGAAGGACCTTATGGATGAAAGATAAAGTAGGGGAGACACTGTGTTCCCTCCTTTCATAGTCCCATTTCTTCTTCACTCTGTCACTTTCTTCCTTCCACTAGCTTTTATGTTCCTTAAGATTACCTTCACATATTTAATACTAACATCACACAAATAATTCTTCTCATTACCTCTGTCCTGCTTTTTCCACTGGAATGCTTCCAAAAGTCCTTTAATTGTACTTGTATACAAGAGGACTTGGAATTGTAGTTTAAATAAGGATGGAGAAAGAGAGCTAGCATATATTGAGAGTCTCTGGGTGGTGTAAACATTAGGAGCTCTGGTAGCATAGTGGCTAAAGCACTTGACAGCTAACCAGAAGGCTGACGGTTCAAACCCACCAGCCACTCCTCGGAAGGAAGGTTGGGCAATCCTACTTCCGTAGTGATACTGCCTCGGAAACCCAAGGAGGGGTCGCTATGAGTCGGGGCCGACTCGACGGCACATAACAACATAACAAGTGCTGACTGAAATATTGGCAGTTCAAGTACATTCAAAGCTGTCTAGGAATAAAGGCCTAATAATCTACTTCCCAAAAATAAACCCTTGAAAACCCTATGGAGCACTGTTCTACTCCAACACACAAAAGGTTGTCATAAGTCAGAGTCGACTTGAGGACAACTTCTTTTTAGCAAGTGTATCAGATTTTTAGGGCCGCTATAACAAATTACCACAGACTGGGTTGCTTAAAACCACAGAAGTTTATTCTACTGTCTGGAATCTAGAAGTCTGAAATCAAGGTGCCAGCAGGGTCATGCTTCCTCAGAAGACTCGAGGGGAGAATCCTTTCTTATAGATTCTGGCTTCTGGTAGCTCCCAGTACTCCTGGTCACAGCCTTCACATCTCTGCTTCCATCTTCACATCTTCTCCTCCTCTTCTCTGTATGTCTTTTATAATTATACTTGTCATAGATTTAGGGCTCACCCAGAATCCAAGATGGTCTCATCTCAAGATCCTTACCTTAATTGCATCTACAAAGACCTTCCCCAATTGTCACTTTCACGGGTTCTAGGGTATGGACACGTCTTTTGGGAAACCACTCAGCCCATGACAGTGTGTGTTTAACATTCACAAAACCTGTTAGGTGGTGCAAAAACGGCAAGGAAGCCACATGTTCCGACCTCCTCTAACCCTACAAGGGGAAGGCAGGATTACCAGCAGTAACCCAAGGCCTATTGATGCAAGGCCAAACATGCTGTCTCCCTCCAGCTCTTTCACCAACCGTTCCTCCCAAAGCACCCACCACATCTCTCCTGGGTTTGATAATTAGCTGCAGTGCCCACACAGAACTCACAGATTATGAGGTTTATGAGGGAAGCACCAGGCTACAATTCGAGTTCAAGAAAAATGCTCATTCTCTCTCTCAGCCCACCGTCCCTCGGCCAACAGTCTCTCACAGTCTCTTTCCCAGCAGTGCATGTCCCTCGGTGTCTCACTCAGCAATGCGTGTCTCTTGAGTCTCTCTCCCAGCAGCACGTATCTCTTTCCACAGCGTGTGTCTCTTTCAGCAGCATGTCTTCCTCAACCAGCAGTCAGAGCAAGTTCTGCCTCTAGGAGACCTCCTTTTGAGCCTGGCAGGGTGGTCAAACTAGCCAATTATAGCATCAGAACTCTAAGCACCTGAGAGAGAGTGGGCACCTCCCAGAACATTGTTTTGTGCCACTCCCAACAGAAATACTCCAGGTGGACACCTTCAACAATCAGGAGTTCCTCAGTTGCTCATAGCAAATCCCACCTTGGAGTTTACAAAGACTTATGGATAGAAAAGCCACACAAAGTAATTTACTACACTGCACGTGGGCAATAGGAACTCCAATTTACAGATGGGAAAATGGAGACCCAGAGCAGTTAAGCAACTCAGTGGGTTGACGGATCAAGAATTCAATTACTCAAAACCTCTTTTGTGGCATTCAGAGGTAGACACAAACCACTGCAATAGGAAGGAGACAATTATCTGACAGACAAAAAACATCTTCTAATTTAATAAATTCATTTTAGCTTCTGGATTTTCAGATGAAGTTTAACACATTAAATGGAAAAATCCAGGTTTGTAATTATACAAGAAATGCCCCTTAGAAGTAAAAATGGCATGAAGGTAGAAACTGAATTTCTGACATAGGCCTAGGATGAGGAGGAAAAAGATAACTGTTCCTGTATATTTTGTCAAGTTAAAAAAAAATTATATATATATATATGTAAATTTGGATCCATGACCTCAGATGTATTCTTGGATCCATGACCTCATATACATTCTTTATTGAATAAAATTTGGAAATCAAAGGACTTCAGGCAATCAATTTTCTATATTAAAGGAGTATACACTAGCAGTTTTCTCAGCATATAACCCAATATTTCCAATGACCTTCTGAACATTGCCTCATGGATATCCCAGCAGCACTTCAAGTTCAACTCCAACATCATTATTCTTTCACTAACTCCCACTGCCTGTCTTCATACCTCCACTGACCAAGCTAAGAAGGCTTTGACTCACAGCATTATGTTGTTCTTTTCTTCACAGTGTGTCTCACAGGCATTCTTTTATTCCCCAAGGTTTTTTTTGAGTATTTACTCTGGGTCAGCCACCATGCAAGATACTGGTAAAACATAGCACTAAAAAGGAGATACATTGCACCCTTGTGGAGTGCTCATACTCTAGTAGGGACCACAGGCAATGAGCACATAATTATAAATGCAACTCTTCATATGAAAGGAAAGTCCAGGTTGCTATGAGGAGTGTGCTCCAGGAAGATCAAATCCAACCCTTTCTTTCCATCCTCTCTTGGGCTGCTTTTGTTACAATCTTTATCCTACCAAGCTTTTCCTAGCAGCTTTTAGTCCCATCTGCTCTGATCTGTCTGGTTAACTTTCCCATACCTTTGCTTGTCTTTTGATACTCTCCTTTTATGCATTCTCGATTAACACCTGATGCTCACCCAACCATCCAGTTGATTTTGACTCATGGGGACCCCATATGTGTCAGAATAAGACTGTACATTCATCAATTCAACTGTTTCCACACACAAAATTCAATAACATTATAATCTTCTACCCAGCCCTTATCTCTGCCTTTTTCTTAATTATTTTATACCATTAAGGTAAACTCAGTGGCCCCCAAACAAAAACTTCACTGCCCCCTCCTTCCTAACTCTGGTAACCACTAATAAGCTTAGGTTTCTACATATTTCATAGAATTTTTATATATTTCATATAAATGAGATCATATAGTATTTGTCCTTTTATGACTGCCTTATTTCACTCAGCATAATGATTTCAAGGTGTTTCAATGTTGTGAAATGTAGTGTGTATAGTACTTCTTTTCTCTTTATGAATGAATAATATTGCGTCGTGTATACGTACCACTTTTTTTTTTGTTTGTTTATTGATGGATATTGAGGGTATTCTCACCTTTAGGCTATTGTGAATTAAACTCTGCTTCTTGATGTGGCTTTTTAAGACTTTCCTTCTTGTGAACTCAGCCACTCAATTCTGAATAGAGAACTTGGGGAAATTGAGGAGGAGACTTGAGGTCTCATTTAGTATTGGGAGCCTGGAATTGCACTATATCAACTTCAGTTAACCTCATGAAACTTTTGTAAAAGCCTACCTGCCCACTCATCATCAGATGTCTGACCCATTCTAATCCTCAACCATTTTTTCAAACTGTTTTTCTACAGCATGCCCTTTTCCTTCTATAGCTCTCAAAAGTCTCTCCCTATCTCAGAAAATCCTTCTTGTACCCATGTCTTTCTTGCCTTTCCCTGAACACAAGACATTCATTGTCAAGACTATTCTTTGAGTGAGGCAGTATGACTGCCTTGTCTTTTACTATTTATCTGTGTGTGCTTCAGCACCTTGTAAGGAATATTGGTGGTTCAGTTGTAGAATTCTCACCTTCCATATGGGAAAGCCGAGTTTGATTCCCATCATGCTTAGTCATCACCCATCTGTCAGTGGAGGCTTGTGTGTTGCTATAATGCTAAACAGGTTTCAGCAGAGCTTCCAGACTAAGATGGACTAGAAATAAAGTCCTAATGATCTACTTCCAATTCAATTAGCCAATGAAGCTCTATGGCTCAGTATAGTGGTCTGCAACTGATCATGGGGATGGTGCAGGACCAGGCAGCATTTCATTCCATTGTATATGGGGTCACCATGAGTCAGGGGTCTACTCAATGACAGCTAACAACAAACATCTGTGCCTTATTTACCAAAGGAGACCACAGACACTGATGAACCATATTTAGTTGCATCTTCAGCTTAGTGGACAGTCAATATTTCATGTAACTATAGAACTAAAGACATAGGGCCTGAGTACAATGGGTCCCAGAGAGGTGAAGTGGCCTAGCTAAGGACATACAGCTAGTTAGTGGTCATGATTCAGACCAGAATCTAGGTCTCTTGCTATTGAATAAATGAATTAGTAAATGAACAAATATAAAGAGGAAAGGCAGCTTCATTCCTCCTGAGTTGGTTTAGCCAATGGCAAACCCTTTCCAGCAGAAACAATTTCACTGACCTGCAGATGTTGTAGTTTCTACAGACACATGGTAATAGCCTAGCTGTTCAATTTGAACTTTCTTGATCCCCATCGTGACGTCACTGGAACAGCTCTGGACTCCACCCATCTGCCTCCTCCCTCCCTTTCACACTGATTTATTCTTGTCTACAAGTAGGGGTATACAGCCTTTCAATACTTGCCTTGAAACTTCGCAGCTCAATTTTCCTTGCCTGAGAATTGTGGTGTAACAACTTGGGGAGATACAAGCACACACTCTGTCTACTTGTGCAGTGGGCTTTTGTGTGAGACATGGAGGCAGCTTGAAGAGCATCCTGTGACATCCCTCACCTTTGAGACATCTAGGGCTGGTTCCAACATTTTACCAAGCTTCAGAGTTGTCAATCATAAACTCAAAGGTGGCACAGGGGCACCCCTAAAAATCAAAGCAAACTCAATTATCATATATCTGTTGACAATGACAAAACCATTTCATTCCTTAGCTCTTCACAGAGTGGGATGGGGCTGGGGGGGGGTCCAAAGAAATTAAAAGCATGGAAATTTTTAATGAGTCTAATTAGTGAATCATCAGTCACACAGTCCATCTGCTTCAGAGCATTCCAGTGACTAAAAAATTATTAAATACTGCATTGCCTGTTTACATTCATGTAATCACATAAACATTCTTTAGGAAGAGCTAATGATATTCACATATCATGCTCGTCCCAATCCATAACTCAGCATTCCCCTTTAGTCTGTTTCATTTTATAAGTCACTAATTTCACATTATGATACCAACTTGGTGGGGATTTTGGCAACTGCATGGATAAGAGGCAGCTCTTTGACATTAAATACTGTGTTGTAGAATATTCATCTGTAGAGATAAACTAATGCAAAATTTATCTCAAAGGTCCTGTTTAGCCTGGAGTTTTGAGAACAAAATAGACTTGGTGTCAGAGTGAAGGGAGAGAAGTCATTTTTAAAGTCTTTTCCCAGTGATGATTAATCTATTCAGGAAAGTGATGGAGCAATGACTGTGTTGCTGAGAAGATGAGCTTTGCTGGGCTTGGCTCAAACACCTCTGCAAATTGGAGGCATGGGGAGGGGAAGGAGGAAGATGGAATCCAGAGAAAGTGGTTTAACCAAAGAAGAATGTGTAAGAGAACCGAGTAATTGAGTGGTTCAGGAGTAGAGATATTTGATGTAATTTAGATCTCTACATATCACTCAATATTTATCAAGCACCAGCGTACCTATCAGTGGCTAACACTGAGCTCAGGACTGCAAAGCTGGTAAGGAGTCATGGTACCTGCTTTGCTCTAATGCTGAAGGGAACACTGATGTTCTTTATATCAGCTAGCTCAGGCACCAAAATGTCTTCAATTTCTTTGTTGCCTTTCAGGAAAATTTATTGCCTTTCAGGAAAATTTATTGGTCTCTTGCATGATAGCATCACCTGGGAACACCTATCTAGTTGAAAAAATAGGTGTGAAATGTCTTTGGGGAAAAAAAAATCACAAAAAGGACCGTGATAAGGATATGTAGCTAAAAGATAGGAGCTTCAGAGGGACTTGGAGCTAAACACGAGCACACTGAATATCTACTTAGCTAAGAATGCTTGTCTTGACTCACATGGTGATGGAGAGGTAGGAGCAAGGCAGCCCACATTCATATTCCAGCTTCCCACTTGATGTGTAAACTTTAGGTAAGTTTAGTTAATCTCTCTGTGCCTCAATTTTATCATCAGTACTAATATCATAGGTTTGTTGAAAAAATTCAATCGTTAATCTATGCAAATTCTTTACAATAGTGCTTTGCACATAGTAAGCGTTCATTAACATTAACTATTATATTATATCTAAGCATACCTGAGATTTTAGAAATCGATTTCTGTAGTAGAGATGTAAGTAAAATAATTTTACTAGGAAAGAGGTCTCTCTGGGATTAGAAATCTTTTTTTTTTATTATTTTAATATATCTTTTTACCAACAGACATATTTATTGGATGGATCAGGAACACAAAACAACTTAAAACATAAAGATTGTTCATCAATAAAATACTTCTGTAACATCTAGCAACTTAGTAGGTTTTGTAGAGAAAAAGAAAGGAAAGAGGGAATGAGAAAGAAAATAAGCTTAATGCAGCAGTGTGTTTCTAAGTGTGTAGACTGTGTGCCCGTGTGTGTTTAGGGGATTGCTTTGAGGGAAAATAAACTATTTTATAAAACCAAAAACCAAACTCAATGCCGTTGAGTCATTTTTGACTCATAGAGATTCCTCCTTGGGTTTCTGAGACAACATCTCTACAGAACTAGATTGCCCAATCTTCCTTCTGAGAAACCATTTTATAGAGAGATGGATATATTTTTAATGTTCCCGTCTGTATTTCCCTGGAACTGAGTTGACTCAAGTTTCCTTCTGTATATATCAAAGGCCAGAAAACCAATAAACTGTGCCTATTTAAAATTGAGCTATTTACGTAGGTGAACCACACAAATCTTACGTATACAGCTCATTGACTCTTTTATATATGTGTACATTTGACTAACCATTTAGGTCCCTGGGTGACACAAATAGTTTGTGTTTGGCTAGTAACCCAAAGGTTAGCAGTTCAAACATACCCAGTGGCACTGTGGAAGAAAGGTCTGGAGATCTGCTTTTGTAAGATTTCAGCCAAGAAAATCTAGTAATAGTAGTAGTAATACTGTTCTGAAACATATAGGTTCTCCATGAGTCAGAATTGACTCAACAGAAACAGGTTTTTGGTTTTGAGAAACCAGTTGCCAGACCAAGATATATAACAATTCCATCACTTTGGAAAGTTCTGTTTGCCCTTTTTCATTATATAGCACCTGGGAGAAAGATGTTTAAACCTATACTAACTGCTCTGCTGTTTTTAGGTGCCATTGAGTCTATTCTGACCCTATTTAAACAGAATAAAACACTGCCCAGTCCTGTATCATCTTCCCAGTCACTGCTGTGTTTGAACCCATTGTTGTAACCACTGTGTCAATCCATCTCATTGAAAGTTTTCCTCTTTTTTCTATGACATTCTACTTTACCAAGCATGATGTCCTTCTCCGGGAACTGGTCCCTCCTGATAACATGACCAAAGTACACGAGGTGCAATCTTGCTATCATTCCTTCTAAGGAACATTCTGGTTGTACTTCTTCCAAGACAAGTTTATTTATTCTTCTGCCAGTTCATGGTACATTCAATATTCTTTGCCAACACCACATTTCAAATGCACCAATTCTTCAGTCTTCCATAGTCAATATCCAGTTTTTGCATACATATGAGGCAATTGAAAATATCATGGCTTGGGTCAGGCTCACTTTAGTAGACAATGTGACAGTTTTGCTTTTTGACACCTTAAAGAGGGCTTTTGCAGCAGATTTGCCCAATGCAATACATCATTTGATTTCTTGACTTCTGCTTTCATGGGCCTTGATTGTGGATCCAAGTCAGATGAAATTCTTGACAACTTCAATCTTTTCTTCATTTATCATGATGATGTTTATTGGTCCAGTTGTGAGGATTTTTGTTTTCTTTTTGTTGAGACGTAACTCATATTGAAGTCTGTAGTCTTTGATCTTCATCAATAACTGCTTCAAGTCCTCTTCACTTTCAGCAAGCAAGGTTGTGTTATCTACATATAATTGTTAATGAGTCTTCCTCCAATTCCAATGCCATGTTCTTCTTCATAAAGTCCAACTTCTCAGATTATTCACTCAGCATACAGTTTGAATAAATGTGGTGAAGAAATACAACCCTGATGCATAACTTTCTTGATTTTAAAGCATGTGATATCCTCTTATTCTCTTCAAAAGACTGTCAATTGGTCTATATACAGGTTCCTTATAAGAACAATTAAGTATTCTGGAATTCGTTTTCTCCACAATGTTATCCATAATTTGTTATGATCCACACAGTTGAATGCCTTTACATAGTAAATAAAATACAAGTAAACATATTTCTGGTATTCTATGCTTTCAGCCAAGATCTACCTGACATCAGCAATGACATCCCTCATTCCATGTCCTCTTCTGAATCCAGTTGAATTTCTGGCTGTTCCCTTTTGATGTACTGCTGCAACTCTTTCTGCATTATCTTTTGCAAAACTTCACTTGTGTGTGATATTATTGATGTTTTTCAATCATTTTCACATTGTATTGGATTGCTTTTCTTTGGAATGTGCACAAAGAAGCATGATATAAATTAATTAATATTGTTATTGTTGTTAGGTGCCATCAAATGCTCTCTGATTCATAGTGACCCTATGCACAGCAGAATGAAACACTGCCTGATCCTGCGCCAGCTCCACGATTCTTGCTATACTTGAGCCCATCAATGCAGCCACTGTATCAATCCATCTCATTGAGGGCCTTCCCCTCTTTTGTCAACCCTCCGTCTTACCAGGCATGGCATACTTCTACAGGGAATGGTCCCTTCTGATAATATGACCAAAGTAGGTGAGACAAATAAAGTCTGTCCATTCTTGTTTCCAAGGAGCATTCTGGTTACACTTCCTGCAGGACAGATTTGTTCTTTTAGCAGTCCATGGCACTTTCAGCATTCTTCACCAGCACAAATCAAAAGCATCAATTCTTCTATATTAAATAATATGGTATTTTTAAAATATATATTAAATAAGTGTTAAATTTTAAATATATATCAAATCATATAATTAACATTACATAAATAAAATCATAGAATGTAAACACCTGTGTCTGGGTTCTTTAGCTTAACATAGTGCTTTGAGATTCATCCATGCTGTTACCTGCAAAAGTAGTTCATTCTTCTTTTATGCTGAATAGTACTCCACTGTATGGATTTATTACAAATTATTTGTCCATTCTCCTGTTGATGAACACTTGGGTTGGTTACTACTTATCTACTCAAAGGCACTTGGTTTGATTTGGTTTGTGTGTGTGTGTGTGTGTGTGTTTTCCTATTTTCACAATTTGAAATGGAATAAAAGGGATTAATTTAGTGGTCTTCAATCTTCTTTTGTTTTAAATCAGTGAAACCTTTTCTTTAGGTGAAATGTTATTTGCAAATCAAACATATATAAAATATATAAATGTGAGGGAATATTGTCATGCAAATACAAGAATAGGAAGATCTAGAGCTTGGTTGCTTCAGTGAAAAAAAAGCTGAACTGGAAAAAGTAATTGAAATAAGCTATTATCGAACTCTGGAATTTGACAGGACACTTAAACCACTCAGGGGAGTGCCACATGGAGGAAAAATGCTCCTGACGATTCCTAGGTGAGCCACATGCATCCACCCAATGCCAAGATGGCAGCAGAAGGTCCATGTTCCTAGAGCATAGACAGGTTGGTGTCATAGAAGAAAGTGGGGGGTTTGTCCTCTAAGGATTTGGGGTCACACAATTTGCACTGTTTACACTGCTGAGTTGGTCTAGAAGTGCACTTAGAGATACTGTGCCTGTTTAGACATTCTTCCAGCAGTAGCTATTTTAAGGGCCAGCATGCCTTTTTTCCTTTCTGATTTTTCTTTTGGAGGGAGCAGTGAGGGGAAAGGGCAGTGAAATATGTCAGGCCACTGACTGAGTGTAGTGATAGCAGCACTGGGATACACTTTCCTCAAAGTAGAGTTGACCTTAATGACAAATATGAAATAAAGCTTTCAGGACTTACATTTGTTGAAGTGGCATGACTCAAAGTGAGAAGAAACAGCAGCAAACATGAATTAATAATCAGAACATGGAATGTAAGAAATATAAAACTAGGAAAATTGGAAGTCATCAAAAATTAAATGGAAAACATAAAAGTTGATATCATAGGCATGAGTGAGTTAAAATTGATAGATATTGGTCATTTCAAATCAGACCATTATATATTCTACTATGCTAGTAATAACAAATTAAAGAAGAATGTCTTTACCTTTGTTGTCAATAAGAACATTTCAAGTTCTATCGTGAAATACAATGCTATCAGTGATAGGATAGTATCCTTATGCCTACAAGAAACACTACACAATATGACTGTATTTCAAGTTTACGTACCAACCACTAATGCCAAAGATAAAGAAATAGAAGATTGGAGTTCCGGCAAGATGATGGAGTAGGTAAAAAGACTGCACAGACCCTCTTCAACAAAGAAAAGGGAAACCAATTAACACAGACACAGAAGGTAATCTTGGACCCCTGAGCCTTGAAGGGAAGGATACAAAAGTGGACTAAACCCCAACTA
>NW_006922178.1:1459013-1470506 GCF_000298275.1 Orycteropus afer afer
TCTTCAGGTCTGGAATTGAACCCACACCTGTGGTTTCCAGCCAAACAAAATACAGGCATATGAGTTGAACATTTACCTCAAGTAGATACACTCTTTGGAGAGAACAATCTTGAGAGAAAGAAGGGCTGCTTATGCACAGGGAGAGAGCTCAGGGGGCAGGATTGCATGGAGGGATGGACACTGGGAAGAAGTAACTATGGGGAGGAAGTGGGAAGGGAGCTTTTGCATTGTGGTAAATGTCATGAGACAAAGTATATGTGAACTGCTGTATGGAAAGTGAATTCGCTCTGTAAATCTTCAACCAAATCAGAAAAAAAAAAAAAGAAAAGAAAAGAAATAGATTATTATCAACTGCTTAAGTCTGAATTTGACCAAATATGCAATCAAAATTAATTGATAATTACTGGTGATTAGAATATGAAATTTGGACACAGAGAAGAAGGATTAATGGTTGGAAAATATTAACTTGGTGATAAAATTGACACCAGAGTTTGCATGATAGAATTTTACAAAACCAATGACTTATTCATTGCAAATAGTTCTTTTTCAAGAACACAAACAGCAACTATACATGTGGACCTCACCAGATTGAATGCACAGGAAGCAAATTGACTACATCTGTGGAAAGAGGAAATGACGAAACTCAATATTTTTAATCAGAACAAAGATCGACTACAGAACAGACCATCTACTGCTCATATATAAGTTCAAGTTGAAGCTGAAGGAAATGAAAACAAGTTCACAAGACTCAAAGTACAACCTTGAGTACATCCCACCTAAATGTAGAGACTTCAGAAGAGATTTGACATTGAACAGTAATGACCAAAGACTAGACAAGTTGTGGCATGACATCATGGACATTATACATGAAGAATACAAAAGGTCATTAAAAAAATAAGAGAAAGAAAGAAAAGGAAATGCCAAAATGAATGTCAGAAAAAACATCTGAAACTTACCTTTGAGCATAGAGAGCTAAAATGAATGGGAAAAATGATGGCATGAAAGAGCCAAACAGAAAATTTCAAAAGGCAGAAGACAAAAACCTATTGCCATTGAGTCAATTCTGACTCACAGTGACCCTCACTGGGTTTCCAAGGCTATAGATCTTTACAGAAGTAGATTGCTTCATCTTCTTCCCACAGAGAAGCTGGTGGGTTTGAACCACTAACCTTCTTGTTAACAGCCAAATCCTTACCCACTACTCCCTGGAACTCAAATAAAGAATTATAATGAAATGTACAAAAAACTGGAGTTAGCAACTGGAAGGTAAAAGCAGGCTTGCTATTTCTCAAGCTGAGTGAACTGAAGAAAATATTCAAGCCTTTGGTTGTAATATTGAAGGATTCTATGGAAAGATATTGAACTATACAAGAAGCATCAAGGGAAGTTGGAAGGAATACACAAAGTAATTTTATCAAAAAAAGAGTTGTTAGATGTTTAACCCTCTCAGGAGGTAATATATAATCAAGAACCAATGGTATTGAAAGAAATGCAAGCTTCACTGAAGGCATTGGTGAAAAACAAAGCTCCAGAAAATAATGGAGCACTAACAGATGTTTCGGGAGCTCTGGTAGCATAGTGGCTAAGACACTTTGCCTGCTAACCAGACGGCTGGCGGTTCAAACCCATCAGCCACTCCTCGGAAGGAAGGTTGGGCAATCCTACTTCCGTAGTGATACTGCCTCGGAAACCCAAGGAGGGGTCGCTATGAGTCGGGGCCGACTCGACGGCACATAACAACAACAACAACAACAGATGTTTCAACAAACAGACACAATGCTGGAAGTGCTCATTAATCAATACTGACTGGAAGACATCCATATTTGTGCCCATTCCAAAGAAAGGTGATCCAACAGAATGCAGAACATATCTAACAATGTCATTAATATCAAATCAAAGCAAAATTTTGCTGAAGATAACTCAAAAAACAGTTGCAACAGTACATCAATAGGGAACTGCCAGAAATTCAAGCTGGATTCAGAAAAGGACATCGAACAAAGGATATCAATGCTGATGTCTGTTGGATCTCAGCTGAAAGCAGAGAATACCAGAAAGATGATTACCTGTATTTTATTGACTATGCAAAGGCATTTGCCTGGGTGGATCACAACAAACTTTGGATAACATTGTGAAGAATAAGTGTTTTGCTTACCTAGTGCCACTCTAACAAGAATATACCACAAATGGGATGGCCTTAACAAACAGGAGTTTATTCTCTTATAGTTCGGGAGGCTAGAAGTCCAAGTTCAAAGTGCCAGGCTCTAGGGGCTGGGTGAAAGCCCCTCAACCTTGTGCTTCAGCTCTGCCTCTTGTTCCCAGCCCACTGAAACTAGAGGCATCTCTTCACTCAGGCAGCTACTGGCTGCTGAGGCTAACAAGCCCAAGGTAAACAAATAAAATGGCAGGGTCCCGATGTTACCAAACCACACAGCAGGCCATGAATTCAAGTCTACTGAAAGTTCCAAGGTGGGCAGAGCATGGCAGGCTGCTGAACAATGACACAGCTAATGCAGGGTTCAAGCTTGCCCTAGGCTAGAGACCATTCCCAAAGCTATTGCTTATATATGGGAAGCAGACCACATCCCTAAAGCAGCTACTCAGCTGCTCACCTGCTCACAGTAGATTCCAACATGGAGTTGATTACCAGTCTCATCATGGGGAATACTACATCCAGTTGCCCAGACTCTCAACCAGGCCCAGCCAAGTTGACACACAAACTTAACCACCACAATAAGAATTCCAGAACTCTTAATTGTGCTCAAGAGGACCTGTACATAGACCAAGAGGCAGTATTCGAACAGAACAAGGGGATACTACATGCTTTAAAATCAGGAAAGTTGTGCATGGAGTTGTAATCTCTCACCATACTTATTCAGACTGAATGCTGAGTGAATAATCAGAGAAGCCGGACTATAAGAAGAATAACAAGGGATCAGGATTGAAGGAATACTCATTAATGTCATTAATATGCAGACGCCACAACCTGACTTGCTGAGAGTGAAGAGGACTTGAAGTACTTACTGATGAAGATCAAAGACTGCAGCCTGCAGTAAGGATTACACACAAGCATAAACAAAACAAAAATCCTTACAACCGGTCCAATGAGCAACTTAAAGTTAAATGAAAAAAATACTTGAAATTGTCAAGGATTTCATTTAACTTGTATCCACAATCTTTTCCCAGAGAAGCAGCAGTCAAAAAAATCAAATGAAATGTTGCTTTGGAAAAATCAGCTACAAAAGATCTCTTTAAAGTACTAAAAAGCAAAGATGTCACATCAATTACTAAAATAAGCCTGACCCAAGCCATTGTATTTTTGATTCACGTCATATACATGCAAACGCTAGACAATGAATAAGGAAGACTGAAGAAGAATTGATGTGTTTGAATTATGATGTTGGCCAAGTATGTTCTGGACTGCCAGTAGAATGAACAGATCTGTCTTGGAGAAAGTACAACCAGTTAGGACGGCAAGACTCTCACTTGGAGAAGTTATTTCAATCCCTGGGAAAGAACATCATGCTTGGTAAATAGAGGGTCAGTAAAAAAGAGGAAAACTCAATGAGATGGATTGAACACAGTGGCTCTAACAATGGATTCAAACATAGCAATGACTGTGATGGCACAGATTGGGTATTGTTTCATTCTGTTGAATGGCTATAAGTTGGAACAGACTCAACAGCACATAACACTATGTTTCGGTCCTCTAGTGCTGCTCTAACAGAAAATACCACAGTGGGTGATTTTAACAAACAAGGATTTATTCTCTTACAGTTTCAAGGGTGGGAGTCCAAGTTCAAAATGCCAGCTCTAGGGGCTAGGTGGGAGCTCTGGTAGCATAGTGCCTTCTGGCTGCTAACCAGAAGGCTGGTGGTTTACACCCACCAGCCACTTCTTGGAAGGAAGGTTGGGCAATCTACTTCTGTAGTGATATCATCTCGGAAACCCAAGGAGGGGTCACTATGACTCAGATGTGACCCAATGGCAGTGGGTTTGGGTTTGAGTTAAGGACTAGGTGAGAACCCTCGACAGTGGGCTTAAGTTCTGCCTCCTTCTACTGGCCTACTGGAGCTGGAGGCTTCTATCAACTTAGGCAGCTGCTGGATGCTGAGGCTGACAAACCCAACATCAACAAGTAAAATGGCACAGTTCCACAATTATTAAGCAACATGGCTGGCTGCTAGTTCAAGTCCAGAAACAGTCCCAAGATTGGCAGGCAACATGGCAGGCTGCTGAATGAAGACTCAGTTACATGCAGGGTCCAAGCATGCCAATATCTCAAGATGTTTCTCAAAAGATATTTTTATATTCTGGAAGTAGACCACATCCCTAAGGCCACTACTCAGCTGCTCACAGTAAATTCTACAATGAAGTTGATTACCAGTCTCATCATGGGGAATAACTACATCCAGCTGCCCAGCCACCAAGGACCAGGTCCAGCCAAGTTGACACATAACCTTAACTACCACGCACCACCAATGCACATTTTATACAATCAGCTTGTAAAAGTCACTAAACAAAAAATTCATCAGCACCATTCATTAATTAACAACATCAATCCCTGAAATGTGACAGAATCAGGAACAGGCATGTGTCTTTTTATTGAGCTTAACTTTATGTGTTTGTAGATTTTGCATTTTCTATAAATTGAAGGTTTATAGCAACCCTGCATCAAGCAGGTCTGTTGCCACTATTTTTTCAAGAGCATGTGCTCACTTCAAGTCTTGTGAAATTTTGGTAATTCTCACAATATTTTAAACTTTTCCATAATGTTATTGCACTCTTAATAGACTAGATGTTGTTGTTGTGATGTGCCGTCGAGTCATAGTGACCCCTCCTTGGGTTTCCGAGGCAGTATTACTACGAAAGTAGATTGCCCCATCTTCCTTCCAAGGAGTGGCTGGTGTGTTTGAACTGCCGGCCTTCTGGTTAGCAGTCAAGTGCCTTAGGCACTATGCTACCAGAGCTCGTAATAGACTTTATAGTATATGTTGTTGTTGTTTGCCGTCGAGTCAGCCCCGACTCATAGCGACCCCTCCTTGGGTTTCCGAGGCAGTATCACTACGGAAGTAGGATTGCCCAACCTTCCTTCCGAGGAGTGGCTGGTGGGTTTGAACCGCCAGTCGTCTGGTTAGCAGGCAAGTGTCTTAGCCACTATGCTACCAGAGCTCCCATAGGGAAATGTAAATCAAAACCACAATGAGATACTATTTCATCCCCACAGAGGAAGGTTGGGCAATCCTACTTCCGTAGTGATACTGCCTTGGAAACCCAAAGAGGGGTCGTTATGAGTTGGGGGCGACTTGACGGCAAATAACAACAACAACAGGATGGTTATTAACAGAAAAATGGAGGAGGATGGGTAGAAACTGAAAACCTCCTATGCTGCTTGAAGGAGTGTAAAATGGTGCAGCTGCTGTGGAAAATGGTTTGGTAATGCCTTAAAAAATCAAGCATAAAATTGCCATGTGACCCAGCAATTCCTCTCCCAGGTATATATCCAAAAGGCTTGAAAGTAAGGTCTCAAACAGATGCCTGCACACCAATGATTACAGCATTATTTACAAAAGGCAAAGAGAGAAACCCAAGTGTCCATCAACAGATGAATGGATTAACAAAATGTGGTACATTTATACACTAGAACATCATTTAGTTATAAAGAGAAATGTAGTTCTGATATATGCTATAATATGAATGAACCTTGAAAACATGTTAAGTTTAATAAATTGGACTCAAAACGATAGATGTAGCATGATTTCCCTTAAATACAATATCTAGAACAGGAAATCCATGGAGACAAAAGTTCAGTAGTTACTGGGGAATGGGAAGAGGAGAGAATGGGGAATTATTGCTTAAGGTGTACTGAGTTTCTGCTGAGATGATGTGGTGCTTAAAGTTGTGTGTCAACTTGGCTAGGCCTGGTTTTGAGTGGCTGGGCTGCTGGATGTAGTGATTCCCCATGATGAATAATCATGGGGAATCAACTACACAGTAGAATTTACTGTGAGCAACTGAGTAGCTGCCTTAGGGATGTGATCTGCTTCCAGAATGTAAGAAGAAGATTTGAGAAAGGTACCAAATTTTTTGGCATGTTTGGACCCTGCAAGTAGCAGCAGCCTACTATATTGCTGTTTGTCTTGGGACTGTTTCTGTATTTGAATTAGTGGCCTTCCATATTGCTTGATAATCTTGGGATTGTGCCATTTTACTTGTTGACCTTAAGAGAAGCCTCCAGCTTCAGTGGCCTGGGAGCAAGAGGTAGAACTGAACCCCAAGGTTGAGAGGCTTTCACCCAGCCCCTAAAACTGGCACTTTGAACTCAGACTTCTAGCCTCCTAAACTGTAAAAGAATAAAATCCCTGTTTGTTATAACCACCTATATCTGTTGTATTTTCTGTTAGAGCAGCACTAGAGAACAAAACAGATTATATATATATATCCATATATATATAGATATATATATAGATATATATATTGTTGTTGTTGTTATTTGCCATCAAGTCGGCCCCAACTCATAGCGACCCCTCCTTGGGTTTCCAAGGCAGTATCACTACGGAAGTAGGATTGCCCAACCTTCCTTCCGAGGAGTGGCTGGTGGGTTTGAACCGCCAGCCTTCTGGTTAGCAGTCAAGTGCCTTAGGCACTATGCTACCAGAGCTCCTATATATATATATATATATATATATATATATATATATATATTAAAATGAATAGTGGTGATGGTTGCACAGCATGGTGAATGCAATTAATGTCACTGAATTGTACACTTAAGAGTCATAAAACCAGCAAATTTTTGTAGTACATATTTCACTACAATAAAAATATAAATACATATAGACATATTAGCAAACCTACTCTAGATGAAAGTTGGTATTTGGAGAGACAGACACCTAACTCAATTCCACCATTCCTTCCTCATCCCCAATCTGGTATCTGCTAAAGCATCTCTCAAAAGAGTAATGTTCCATTTGGAAAATTTAAGAAAAAATGAAAAACACTTGTTTAACAAGTAATGCTTCCACTGTAGTTTCTTAGGGCTTAAACGTGTATAAAGAATTTTTCAAACCCTCAACAACTCTTTAAGTAGTTGTCACCTAAAAGAAATGATTCGCATTTACCGATGGGAACACTGGCATGATTAAAGATTTGTTAAAAGTAACACAGCTAGCAAATGTGTGTGCAGAGACTGGAAGCCAGGCTTCCTGACTTCGGGTCCGGTTTTCTCTGCTAAAAGAATTGACACTTGCTCGTACTGGCAGTAGGTTTGCACATCTAAATGGCTAAGAAATATGTGTATTTGTGTCACTCTTTGTTTTTTTGTTTAACTTTAATTCAGTAAGCATTTATAAAGCATTTATTTAGTGTCAACTACGTGGAACATTAGTGTACTGGTTAATGCACTTGGCTGGTAATCAAAAGTTCAGTGGTTCAAACCCACCAGCCACTGTGCAGAGGAAAGATGAGGCAGTCTGCTTCTGCAAAGAGTTACAGCCTTGGGAGTGACGATGAGGCAAAATCAACTCAGTGGCAGTGAGTTTAAGGTAAGCTAACTTGGCACACAGTGACTTCCCATAAAAGTGCCTCTGTCTGTTCAGATTGCTAGATCAGTAGATAGACAGACAGGCAGATAGATAAATATAATCTCCCTATCCTTTCTGGATCACAGCCCAGATAAGCCTCTGTGCAGGTCGTGGAGATCAGAGGCCAAAAGTTCAGGATGAATCACAAATTCTTTTGTTTCCACCCATCATGAGAACTGGCCCTAACAATCTTTTGTTCATTGCTGAAATAATTATTTGTGACATTTTCAAATTCCCTAATTTTGTGGAAAGAACACACATCAAAGATTCTGGTGAGACCATCAGCATCCTGTGTAAAGATATCTGGTCATTGCACATTTGGACTTCTTTTTTCCCCCCATGACTTTTGGTACTTTTCTGCATGTGTGGTGACAGCAGCTTTTGGAGTAAGGCTTACACCCTCCAAACACCTGCAGCCTTTCATATACACATAAGCCATGGTCAGCCTTCAGGATGGATGAGAATCTGTTTAGGGCTCTCCTTTTTCCCCCTGGCCTTGCAATGAGATGCTCAGAAAGTGGCTCAGGCTAGGAATGATTTCAGCATAAGTTCATTAAAAAGTTTTATGCCTTTAAAAAGAACTGGAAAAAGACTAATATATGTGAAGAAGAGAATGTGAAAGTCCCGTGGGTTACGGATGGCAATAGAGCCAGTGCTGCAAATGAGCCCTGAAATCTAAATTGGTTTAGAAATAGAAGAAACAGCAGTATTCAGTGCCATTTTACAATAAGTGCCACCACTTAGTGCTCTAGTTTGGCTTTTTATGTATTTATGTGAGTACATTGGGTGTCCATCTGGATCTTTTAATCTACCCAGTTATATGCTTGGGCGTGTTCTCTGAATAATATCCTTCCTCCCAGGCCTCTGAAAATGCATGAACAAATGCTGGCTTGGGGGAAAAAGAATTTTTGCTGATTGGAGAACAAAGTGAGAATGTTAAACCCAGTGGGGGTTCTCATTTTGCTGTCCTGGAAGGCTGAATGGACTCTTTTGGAGCATGTGGGCCCTACCTGGTGTTGGAGTGTACCTGCTGAACTCCCACAAAAGGAACCACAAAACTCTGAATGGCCAAGCACCTTCTCTCAATTGAGAAGACTTGCAATACCTTAAGGACCAACACCTTCAGATGTGGGTGTCCTATACTTACCCAGAGCTGTGCAGGATCCTGGAAAGCATCCCCAAAAATATGTTACCACTTAAGAGAATTTCAGGGGAATGTTATGCAGAGAAAAGCAAAAGTAGCTTCTAATAACATCTCCATTTTTAATTCATCCAGGAAACTTCTAAGAATGTGTGATCTGGTGCAGAAACAGCATAAACTACTGAGAAAATGGGCTCTGGAGCTAGTCTGCTTGGGTTCATATCCTTCCACTGCTGCTAAAACCCCAAACTAAGCCAAACTCACTGCCAGCGAGTTGACCAACTCATAGCTTCCCCCATTGAGTTTCCAAGGCTATAAAGCTATACAGCAGCAGACTGCCTCATCATTTCTTCCTGATGGTTTCAAACCACTGACCTTTTAGACCTTAACCACTACACCATCAGAGTGCCTTCCTTCTTCTACTAACCAGATATAATATCTCTAGCTTCAGTAATAGTGAACAGCTCAGAAAAGTATATCAAGAAAGTTTGCACATGCTGAAAAAGGTAACCAATGTCACTGAATTGGACATGTAGAAATTGTTGAGTTGATGTATGTTTTGCTGTGTATACCCTCACCCAAAATAAAATAAACCTCTAGCCATGGGTGAGTCACTCAGTCCCTCAGAGCCTTCATTTCTTCATCTATAAAATGGACATGATAACAATGGTGGCTACTGTACAAATTGTGACAAGCATTAAATAAATTAACATATGTGGAGCACATAGGAAACTGTAAGTTTTAGGAACACTTACTACTTTTATAGAAAGAAGCATTTATATTGACAGTTCTTGAGAATTCTGTAGTACCTCCTCTCTCTTCAATTAATGGAAGAAGGGATAAAAAATATATATATTTGTTTTTTTCCTAAGTGTGCTAGATAAACTGTAGACCTCACTTATAACCATAAAATCTACCTGGAAGCAAAGTAGTTATTTTCAATAGTTACCCATAAATAACTATTCACCTAATGAAAGAAATGAACAAGAATGATTATTTCAATCTGAAAATTTGTGCTTTTTTTGGTACTGATGTCTTCTATGACTTTTTTTCTTTTAATATACTGTATCTATTGACAACTTTCACTACGTGCTATGAAGGTAGAGATTCCATCAATCTCATTCATCTCTCTGCCCTAATAATGAGCACAGCATGTAGGAACAACTTCATAAATTTTTGATTGAATAAACAAATTATTATGGACTAAATTTGTCTCTCACCCCAAACTATGTGTTGGAATCCTAACCTCTCCACCTGTAGATGTAATCCTATTTGGAAATAGAGTTGAGTGGGTTCTAAATCTAATCACTTCAGAATTATAAAAAGAGCAGAATAGATACAGAAATATAAACACAGATGAAAAGACAGATGATATAAGGATCCTTAAGAAGCCAACAAACCAAGGAATACCCAGGACTACAAACAAGGAGTCAACAAGACTGAGACCCTGATTTGGACTTTTAACCTCCAGATGTGTGAGAAAATAAATTTCTGTTCTTTAAAGCTACATGCTTGTGGTGTTTGTGTTACAGTCATACTACTTAAGATAGAAATAAGTATTTTTTTCTATGTTTTTCCTACTTAAAAAGGCTCACTCTATTCATTCAGTCACCATGCACACACACACACACACACACACCACTTACAAAAAACATACACCCTACATAGCACATGCCTGCACCTGGCTCTCCATCTATCCAGTGGTCTCAAGTACATCTCTTATTTGTGTCTCAAAGCTTAAATCAAAAATGTTTTCTCCAAAATGCATTTTCTTATTTCTCTGACTAAATGCACTATATCTTTGAACTCCTGTGTACTTTTTCTGTGCTATTTTTATTTCACTTACAATTTCCCACCTTTTATACCCTTATACATGGAAATGGACTTATCCTATAATGGGCCTATGAGGTAATACCCTGCTTTATTTTTTACACAGTAGCTATCACTTGAAATATATTTATTAAAAGACTAAGCAAATGAATGTTTACATATGCACGGGAGAACAATTTAAGCCACAATCTGAACTAAATAGGACTATAGTTGTAATATTAAAATTGAACTTTTCCCCAACATTCAGTTCTTCAATTTGACCACTGACAGAACTGATTCCATCTGAACTCATTCTGAAGAGTATGTGTATGTGTATGGCTAAGGTTTTGTGTCATCTTGGTTGGGTCATGATTCTCAGTGTTTTGGCAGTTATGTTGTAGTTTGGCAGTTACGTAATGATGTAGTTATTTTCCATGATGAGATCTGATAAAATGTAATCTTTTCCATGATGAGATCTGCTATGAGAAACCTATCAGTTGGAAAGGAGTTTCCATAGGAGTGAGTTTGCATCCCATACATATAGACATTCTGGCAAAAACTCTCTGGCTTTTTGCTTGCTCTGGATCCTGCATCTGGCTTGTCATCATCTGACCTCAGGTTCTTTGGACTTGAGCCAGTGGATGTCCCTACTGTCTATCAATCTTGGATCCATCAACCTCTGTAGACTATGATCCACCAGTCTGCTGTCTGACCTGCCAATCTTGGGATACACAATCTTGGGTAAGCCCCTACATCTATGTAAGTCAAGAGAAGCTTACAACCTGACATCTGACCCATGAACTTGTACTTGCCAGCCTCTACAACCACATGAGCCATATATGTTGTTGTTGTTGTTGTTATGTGCCATCAAGTTGGACCCAACTCATAGTGACCCCTCCTTGGGTTTCTGAGGGAGTATCACTATGGAAGTAGATTGCCCCATCTTCCTTCCAAGCAGTGGCT